>NC_083770.1:21942473-22107473 GCF_963514075.1 Conger conger | reverse complement strand
GGTTTGCCCCTTATGCTCCTCAGAGTAAATATCACACAGTTTAATTCACACAGAGGCCACCAAAGATCAAGCAGAACAATACATCTCTAAAAGACCAAACCAGCTCAAAAAAACGATTTCCCTTAAAGCCGCAGTGGAGAGCTTTGGTTTTGCCCTCGGTACGAGGGCCAGTGTGTCAAAGCCCCCATAAATACTGCAGCTACAGCAGCGGTTTTCAAAGCCTTAACTGGGCCTGAGAGAGCAGCTGAAAGAGAGGATGAATTATTGATCGGGCGAGGAAGTTAGCGCTACGCGTTTACGGTTGCTCCTAAATCACACCCGGCGCTCTGTCCTCGTACAGGGGTGTTACTGAGGGAGGCGCGGCACTCCTCATCTTCAAAAGGAGACCCGGCCGCGTTTTACGGCCGGTGTCAAATAAGAGGGTCGCAGACAGAAGCTCTGTGATCCGGCTGGCTTTGAAACTGACTGTGGAGCTCTTACATGGACCTGTCAGTTAAAACCTTCACTTCTCCGCCGTACAGACAAAGTCCACATGAAACAGATCTCACAGTCCCAGCTGTAGTCCATGATGGTGAACCACTGTTCATTCACCCATTACCCAGAGCAGGAAAGTCCAGGGGTCAGAAAGTCCTGCCGTGTGTTTTTCCACCCATCGACTGAGGTGATTTCACTAATTAGTTGTGCCAACTGACATAATTGCGCTAATTAACTAATCCAGGACTTTTACTTTCTGAACCTGTATTTATGTGTGTCCGTTTCCGTTTCCCTCAATTCAGGGTCTACAGAAGTCTACGGAGGTTGTGGAGGCACATTTAATCCACACTCTCATGGAACGAAACCACGACCGAACCACCGACTAAGCGTCTCAAAGCGCGGTTAGCCTGCGAGGTTAGCCGGCCTTTCTCAGGCGAAAAATAACGACGTGCGCTTGACTGTTCGGCTGCTTTTCTGGGGCTTTCTCATGAAGCATTCCCCAAACGGCCTGCGTTTGATTAAGGCATAATCCACCCAACCGTGTCTGTTAACAGCCTGCAATACACTCCTACAGCTGCTCGCAGCGAGGCCGGCGTCTGGGCTAGCACGACGTTCTTTACTCAAATTAGCAGGTTAAACTAAAATTACACTTCCCCTTCACATCCACAGTACTATGATAGGGAATACTGCGCTGCCAGAGACCCCCGACTTCAAACACACACGAAGGGGCAAAGGGGGAAAGGCTGCTTCCGTTCGGCTTTTACATCTCATGAATAAGAAAGGAAGAACGGCAAAAAAAGCGGAGCTTTCCGTGCTCCGCTTTCCACGGCAACCAGAGATAACGGAAACGGCCCGCCCAGACTGTGCCAAGCCACCGAACACGCTCACTGGCCTCTCAGAAACGAGCCCAAAACAAACAAACAAACGTGCGAACGATGCAGCTCTCGCGTGCCGCTTTTCCGTGACGGGGACGGCGAGCCCCCTTCCCGCTACACGAGCAGGGAGGGGGCGAGAGGGAAGGACTCGGACAGATCCGTTATCTCGGAACTTTCCTTCTCCTTCACCTGGGAGCGCCGAGCAGCGGCGGGCTAACATGGCCGTCCTGACCCCCGTGTCCGACGGACCGCAGATCAAAGGCAGGGAACGGGCCCTGGAAAAACACTCGCGCTGGGAACGGGGGGAATGCCGGGGGGATTCCGGAGGGATTCCCAGCGAGAGGCAGGACGGATCGGGTTTCCCTCCGCCCGCCCCACATGAAAGAGCCCCACCGCACCGTGCGTGCCCCCCGCCCCCGCCCCCCGTACCCCCGACAGGGTCAACGGGAAAGGGCAGCAGGCGACAACGGGGCTGCGGTGTCCCCAACTGCCGTCAGTACCCGGAGAACCCCCCACCTCAATACGGAATGTTCCAGAAACACCGCTAATCCCCCTCTTTCTGATGTACCGTGCGTCAGTTCCAGACCTGGGTCAAATACGTAATTGTTTTGGATTCAAACACTTTTCTACGCTTTACTGAGCTTGTCCGGTGGATTTTAACCAATGAAATGCTGACAAAAAGTGCAAACCCTGCCTTCTGATCCTCTTGTTGGCACAACTGCACCAGGCAAGATCAATCAATCACAGAAAAGTATTTGAATCCAAAACATTTACAGTCTGACCTCAATATAGAATGTTTACTTTGTAAAGTACGGTGAGTCAGTTGGGTTCCCCATTGCCCCCTTTTTCCCGCTCTCCATTTGATGGCCGCCACATTCCTCCTCCGTTACTCTACATTACAGACATTCAGCAGATGCTCTTATCCAGAGAGATGTACAACACACAGTGTATAAGCAGGCACGAGTGTGCTGAAAACCAGTACAGTTCAAAATGGCAGAAGTGACAACAGAGATAAGAACTTGGACCCTGCAGATTAGTATCGTGTTGAGAAAAAAAAACTAAACAACAGGAATAAAACCTGCTAATAAGTCCTGCCAATTATGAAGCTAGCAGTAATAACAAAACAAGTATATGTAAGTGCGGGAGAATCAATAAATGTGGATGGGTGGAAAGATGAAGGGTATTTGGGGTTGTAGTTAATCAGGTTTAATGAATGCTGGGGAATGTGCTGGAGGGACTCACCATTCAGAGTATTCAGAGAGTTTCCGGTTTGATCCCCCACTCTGGGTGTGTTCAAGTGTCCCTGAGACACCTAACCTTGCATGGCAGCCTGTCACCGGTGGTGTGTGAGTGTGTGTGAATGGGTGAATGAGAGGCATTGGAGAAAAGCGCTACATAAATGCCATCCGTTTACTATTAAAACCTCGCCAGTAAGCTGTCTGCTGTAGAGCAAGTGCATGCGCTCGAGGAAACGCACCAAGAACCACTCACACAAGCGTGCCGATGCCCGGCCCATTTTACTCTGGACGTAAACAGGGACGGAGCACTGTTACAGGAGAGGGGGGTCAGACTGGGCCGGATACAGCCCCGCTAAACGAGTTTAATTGGTCCTGAAATGGAGTGGAACTGGAGGGGGCCCCACACAAAGGGCCCGGCCACGGGAGTTCAGGCAAGGGGAGCCCGGGAGGTGTCCAAGAGACGCGGGGACCTCCGGGGGCCAGACACACACACCCCCCCACACACACACCCACACCCCCCCCCCCCCCCCACGCTTTATTCAGACACTTCACAGCTTCAGCCTCTTTCAAAAGACACCCCACACGAGGACCGAACTCAGTGTGCTGCACTTCACACAGTTTAACACACACACACACACACACACATGCACATATACACACATATGCACACACACACACACACACATACACACACACACACTCAGACTCACTCACACACACACACACACATGCACACATACACACATATGCATACACACTCACACACATGCATACACGCTCACACACATATGCACACATACACACACATGCATACACTCACACACACCCACACACACACACATATGCACACATATGCATACATACTCACACATATACACACACGCATACACACTCACACACACATATACTATGCATATGCACATATGCACAGACATACATACACACACACATATACCATGTACACACGTGTACACAGACACATACACACACACATATACCATGCACACACAGACACACACACATAAACCACGCACACACACATGTACACAGACACAAATGTGCACAGAAACTGACACACATACACACAAACACACAAAAGTCAGCATGTTTTTTTTCCAAACAAAACCAGGAGGGGGGGCAGAGGCAGGAGAAATGAAATATTATGTAAACAGCAGACCAGCGTGTTTTACCGACTATCCCATCTCCACAGGGCTCAGGGAAAGAGCCTCCCCTCCCACACACAATGACCAAACTATTTATCTGTCTGTGGTCCACCCTGGAACCAATTACAGTGTCATGTGGATTATTAAAAATGGCCCTCATTTAGACAGGGGGGAGTGGAAACGCCTGTACGAGGCCTACCCACGGGAAAGATTTCACGTTCCTCCCATCACCTCCCGCTTTGGGGAGCGAGGGCTCGTCGCATTCACACACACGAGGAGGGTACCCCCACTCCAGCACTCCCGGACGCAGAGGGAGGGGGGTTCTGGGGTAGAATTAGGGGGCCTCAGGGGTGGAAAAGGGGGCAGGTGGCAGTAGACGATTGTGAGGCGTTTAGGAATATAAAATCTGGTAATTGGGAAAAGGGTGATTAGCGTGGACGCATTAGCATAACGCGGGGAGAGGGGTAAAAGAATAAAAACCTTTGGTTCGTGGAGTAGATGTTTTCCACAGCGAGACAGAGGATGAAAGCTAGAGGGGCCTCCTTTTCAAGCCCCAGACCGAGGGGGGGGGGGCTTTACAGACGCGGGGGGGGGCTCACATCACTACATTAGTTATAACACTTTTCACGCAGCATCAGAGGTGTATCAGAGATGGCCTTCATTTTTTCATAAAAACAAATCCTCGGGCTGCTCAAGTGTGGGAAAGTTTCTAATACAAACACCCCCCCCTCCCCCGCCCCCCAACCCACCCACACCACCAAAACTCCAGCCCTGCAGTCACTCACAGGCCTGATGTTAGCAGAAAGAGAGGGACTGACTTTAAAAAGACCATGAGGGAACTCAGATGAATATATTTCCTCTCTTCAGTAGCTCAGTAGTTCAGAAGCACTGACACATTCTCCCTCTACGTGTTAACAGGTTACAGTAGTAACCGCCCCAGACACCATTAATCACTGCAGAATGCGGGCGGATGTGGGAGAATAGTCCAACCGGCCACTGGTGAACAATGACATGTGTGAAGTTAATGACGTCAGTGAAAAAGACATATCAGCCCCTCAAAGGTACAGGCCCGATTTGTCGAGAATCAATGCCCTATCGGGCTCATAAGAATATCAATGTAAACTAGAACAGCCCACACTACAGTTGAGCTCTCTGGAGTTTCAGAAGTGTCTGGCTGTATGCAAACAGCTCATTTATGTCTCAGCTCTCTTTAACCACATCAGACATCCACCGCAACACACCTGCTAGTTTCTGACTGGTGAAGTTATAATAATTATAATTATAATTTGTAACAGTATTTAGCTGATGCACTTATCCAAAGTGACTTACAGTTGATTAGTCTAAGCAGTGGATAATACCCCCTTGCTTAAGAGCCGGATCTTCTTGTGACTACACCGGGGCTTGAACCACCAAACTTCCAGGTCCCAGTCAAGCAACTTAGCCACCAGGCTACAAGCTGAGGTAAACAGCCCAAAACACGTAGGTGATTCAGAGTGATAATTATCTGGCTTCAGTGAAGTATAGCTGTCTGTGACACAGGAAGCTCTGTAATACATTCTCCGAAGTCAAGCACTGCGAGTGTAAAGGAAATTAGACTTCATATTTGGACTCTCATTTCCACCTTTTCATTGAATCTCAGTTCTAAGAATCAAAGATGATCTCATTTTGGGTCCTTTAAACAAAATGCTATTATTAGCCATTGATCTGAGTGATAGTGAGGGTCTGACCTTATAGGACCCCTCCCTGTCTGCCAGACCTGGTCAAATATGAAATTGTTTCAGATTCAAATACCTTTCTACGCTTTTCTGAGTTTGTCTGATGTATTGGAACCAATGAAATACTCTCAGAAATTGCAAGCCCCACCTTCTGGTCTTCATGGTTTGGTCAATTGCACCAGGTAAGATCAATTGATCACATATGTAGTAGCACAGAGGTATTTGAATCCAAAACAATTACATATTTGACCCAGGTCTGCTGCCTGCTGATTTTTCATAAAAGTATTCCAAACAGGAAAACGTATTTCATCTGTACCGCCCAAAAAGAAAAAAACATATTTCCAAGAAAACGGGACTCATCACTACGCCACTCAGAAGCCAACAAGATCCATATTCATTGGCTAGAGCCTGGAAATCTGTCCTGCTGTCTTCACAGCCCAGGCTAAGCATGCACACGGGTCAAGGGCTAATTCCAATCAGACAAAGCACGTCACACACAGCAGTGTGCTCTGAATGTGATTCTGGGAGACGTCTCTTTTCATATCCGGCACGCTGAAGCTCACGCACTTTGTTCTCAGGAGCAGGAAGCTTAGACAACGTCGGATCATGAAAGCAGAGTGGTGAAAAGAGGAAGAGTCTCTTCCATGTTCAGACAGTCACACCTTCCTCCATTTCCCTGCGGAGGTGTAGAGACTACACGCACACTCACAGTGTAGTTTAACCCTTTTAATAGTAGGTTTTTTTGGAATGTTTTGAATTTCTCAAAATTCCAAATTCGGTGTTCTAGAACTCCATTGCTTTCAGTCACCAGTGATCGTGACATCAGCGTTAGAATGTTCAGTTCCGAACATTCTAGTCACATGTTTGTGATCTCACACCTTAAAGACTTTTTATGATAAGAATGACTTTGGAGATTGGGAAAGATTGTATTATTTTTTATACCATATTAAAAAAAGTTGAATCTACTGGATGCTAAACACTACTGTAAGGCTTCCACACGCGCAGACAATTTTCACTGCATAGCACCCCATCCATTACAGCAAATCGTCCATCCAAAAAAAGCGAATCTTCCTTTACACTCTCCCCTCACCGCCTGGTAGGCGAATCCACGATGACGTCACAGTATGGACACACAAAGAGGAACTGGGCTATCGTAACCTCACGGAACACTTGGTTTGGCCAGCCGTGTCGGTTGTGTAACGTTCTCTTTTGTTTGAAGAGTCTCTCTGGAAACTATTGTGTGTAATGTGTGTTTTTTTTCCTCTCTATCCTCAAATGACCCCCCAAAAAAGTTTTTTATACAAACTGAGCAAGCAAATATGTGTGCCTGTTGGGGAAAAGGCCATCTCTGGGACAGTCCAGGCAAGATGGATATTATCCTGATACAGGCTTATTCCAATATTTATCTTCAATCGCCATATCCACTGTCCACACGACCTTACACCGCGCTGTAGTGATTAGTGAAGTATCTATCACGGATAATATAAATATGCCGATGGGATGGGAACGAGATGAAGATATTTAGCCCCGTTTCCAGCTTTCAGCTCATTGTCAGGCACAAACTGATTCAATAACACCAGGTTTAACAGTAATATTTTCATAGCAATGTAAATATCCATGTGAATGGCAGTGTCAGCTTATTTTATCCATTAGCTATAATAGATATCATTAATAGGCCTCCCCCATGCTAATGCTACCCGTTAATTATGCTAATGGTAAGATCCGCTTTGTGGGGTAGAAGCTTCTGGAACCTCCCCTGCACCCTATAGGGCTACTTCAAAAAGATCTGCCACACAGAATCTACAATAGGGATATTTAGCATATTTCAGTGTGTACAGTTCCACAAAACTGGGCCCATTTCCTGTTCTCATGCCCCTTTTGGGGGTACAGGGGTACAATGGAGACTATTGTAGGCTCCCTCTCTCTCTTACTTTGGCATCAAAGGGCCTCAGTGGTTCTTGCTGGGGGTGGGGGGGGGCGCTAAATGTATACCGAACCCCCCACTGGTGATGGGTTGGGCCACTTTGCAACTCTGCTCTGGTTACTTAAGTAGAAATGCATGACAAAGAGAAAAAAAACAACAACCCCCCCTCAGTGCAATAATCACCCCCCCCCCCCCACCCTGACGGGCAGGATCACCTCCGCGGGCGGCGGGTACGAGTCGCGGCGGCGGGTCTCGCTGTGTGGCGGGGGAGGTTTAAACCCTCCCCAGCGCTGTTTATCCAGCAGGTTTGTGTTCAGAGCCCTCCTGTTTATTATTCTGTTTGTGTTTTTCCTCCACTTCTGTCAGGGCTCGACATGCGAGGAACAGCACTGTCTAAACACTGATGCAGCTGCAAATTCACAACAGATTCACAGACCCGCACGGCCAAGCCCACCCAATCTTACACTGTACCCCCACCGCGCCCAGACTTACACTGCACTGTGCAACTCCTCAGAATGAAAAACTCTCATACTCTATCGTGATGCATGAACTCGGAAGTTTGTTCGTGTCACAACCACCGGGTGACAAAACTTTCTCTATGTGCATGAATAACATTCACCAGCAGTTCACAGAACATCGGACCCCCCCCTCCTCCTTGCTCCAGGGTCTCCACTGATAATGGTCCTGTCTTATGTATCACTGAAGCTCTTTGAGACTTTATGAGGGGAAGTAAAGTCAAAACTAAAAGGTCTTACACAAGAGTTCATGGAAGAAGTGTTGAACGGCATTCCAGAGTGAATTTACTTCCTTAATGACTTGAATGTTGAAAGTTGAATGAATTTCAGAATCCCCATGGATAATCGGCCTTTTGCATTAATATTTTGCAGAAGGTCATTTTCCTCAGATGTGTGTTTGCACTTCATATAAAGCCGACGTTTCCTCCTGCATCATCGCAGAAGAATGCTGGAACATTCTGCCCGCTGTGTGAAGTCTTATGAGTAACCGCATCACCTGAACCAAAACAACGACATCACCGAAACACCGCTCAACAGCACGCTTCAATTAGCACACTGAAGCTGGGTAGCTGTACGCTTTCCAACAAGTCTGAAAGCAGAAAAACAATTTATTTATAAAACACCTTTCATAAATGAAAGTGCTGTATTGTGCTGCAATATGTATCAAAGAGCTGTATTGCTGTATAGTCGTGAATGAAATGTGTTTGGCGTACGATTCCACAATTTCTATTTTGTTCAACAGAGCTGTAACCAGTGTGTATCCACTCTAAATGAATGAGACTGAAATGTGTTTTAAACGGACCACACTAATGATATGGAGGGAGAGAGAGCATGGCAAACATTTAGCCCCCCTTTTTGTTTTAACACCCCTTTGTTGTGGTGTAGTACTGCCACCTGCTGGACACAATATTACAATGCCGTTACTCTCTGATCTGTGTGGCTGGTCTCTGGGTATTTGACAGAATGCGAGTCTGATGACTGAGTTTAATTCACTCTCACATCAAGTGGTGGCAGGCTTCAGGGTTAGAATGGCATGGAATGCGTAAGATATAATTCAACATACACTACATTACATTACATTACATTAATGGCATTTGGCAGACTCTCATATCCAGACCGACGTACAACAAAGTGCAAAGTGCATACTGAAGTGCGCTGAAAGACCCTACAGGGAAGTACAATTTAGACTGCTACCTGTACAACAAAGAGCCTATTTGATCCGGGGTTTTGATATACCGCAACACGCAAATGTATGAACAAAACCACTTACCTAACCAAACACTGCTTACCTAGCCAAACGAAACATCCTGATACACAAGTAAATATCACAGAAGGACAACAATTAAGGTTTACAGGGAGGTAGGGAGGGACAGGGAGTGGTGCAGCTTGAAGAGGAATCAGGGGTGCCCAACTGGGTTCCTGGAGCTTTCATTTCCAACCTAATTGAGCAGCTCAACAAAATCTCGATTTAAGTAGTATTAGTATGTCCAAAACCATAAAAGAGTGTGCTAAAGCTACCCGGGTGACACTACATTCGGTGAAATATGAAAGTGTGTGAAAACTGCACACTATTCTGGCACGAGTATCCCACAGTGCATTGCCCTAGGTCACGACCCAAGCAAACAGAAGGGCGGTGTTCAACCCAAAGTGGTGAAATAGCTGAAAAATGCAAGTATTACCTTTAACTTTCCTTAGCAGAACGTATTTAAAATCAATGGATATATTTACATCCTGTTTTCATTACACAAAGTCACATCAACTAGCTGCCTTTATCAACGCGAGTTTAAAGTGTCAGTGTTCTATGACAACATAGAATGTCCAAAAATCCATCATACTTTCTTCTCGTATACTAAAACCGCCATATATGTACGCCAAATTATATGTATATATGTGTAGTGCATAGTGTTTGATTTCAGATGCAGCCTAACTGTTGAATGAGGTGTGCTTTGCTAGGGTTGGAGTGAAAACCTACAGGAAGGTAGATCTCCAGGAACAGGGTTGGGCAGCCCTGCTCTAGCTGTTGAATTAGGCGTGCGTTGTTAGGGTTGGAGTGAAAACCTACAGGACAGTAGATCTCCAGGAACACTCCTGGCCAGCCCAGATATAAATAGTTAAAGCATGAACCGATGTAGTTTTTGAAAAATCTCTAAACACATTCCAGTAGAGACAGAAATGTGTTGGACAGGCACGGACATGGTCCAAAAAGGAAATGAAAAAGCAACTGCAAACACTCGTCTGGAACGGGCAACCAAGACAGGCCGAAGATTGAGGGATACTGTATGCAGAGAGAGAGAGAGAGAGAGAGAGAGAGAGAGAGAGAGAGACAGAGAGACAGATGCACAGCTTATGTCGCTCTGTGGTTTCAGACAGGGGGTTTTCAGGGTCAAACTCAATAGGACACATTTACTCACTTAGATACAGGAAGACACTGTCACAGTTTAAATATATATCTTCTCAGCAAAGCATATGCTGCCCAGAACTACTTTATTTCTGTGCTAATTTTTCTCAGTTTTAATACGGCTGTTTAGTCACATCTGAAATGAAAAGTGAGAAACAGATTTTTCTGCAGGACTTCATGAATTGGGAGATGACTCATAACCATGATTTCATTTGTGGAAGGAGCCAGAAGGGTGACTGGTAAATATTTTTGAGGATTGCTAATCTTAAAAATCTTGAAACATTTGTCTGCAGCTGTTGGTGGTAATAACAACTTGAATTAGTCAGCCTGATAATTTGAAAAGTATTGCATTAATTTCCTCGGCTATCCATTACATATTCCTTATGGCAGGTTCAATGGTAAACATAATAACCTCAAAGACATAATAACCGTCTGATGAGTAATAAGATACCACAGAACAGCCAAGTCGATTATGGTAAATATACTTGTATAGTGCTTTTTACACAAATAACCACACCACAATAACCACACCAACTTCAGCATGTGAAAATATTACCCAATATTACAACCTTTTACACCAGCTTGAACATCTGATGGGTAACATTTCACCCATCAGTGTTCCTTTGGCTCAGGGATGGTGGGTTTATAACATACCACACCCACCGTTCCCACATTCAATATTACTAGCAAGCTAACAATGCTTAATGATTTCCCTCTTTGTACTGTACTGCATATGCCAGTGGTAACCAACCCCATTCCTGGCGATCTACCATCCTGTCGATTTTCCCACAGTTAAAATACAGTTCAGTCACAGAGACACTAGATGGTAGCAAAGCTGTTCATACCAACAAGCTCACGTCAAATCGATCAGGATACAATCAATGTCACCACAACATGTTTCTGCTCCTGCTACAGTTCTCAAGACAAGCCTTAAGTGAAATTCAGTTACACTGGAATAAACATTCATGGCTATTCATGATATTTTCCTTACCGTGTCACACCAGACTTGGATGTGTGCTACCAAATACATAGCTGTTGTGGATCCAAAATACATTTCTGTGCTTGATTGATCTTGCCTGGTGTAATTGTGCCAACCAACCAGAAGGCGCGAGTACCAGAAGGCGTGGTTTGCACTTTCTGAGAGTATTTCATAGGCTTCAATACACCAGACAAGCTCAGTGAAGCATAGAAAAGTATTTGAATCCAAAACAATTGCATATTTAACCCAGGTCTGGCTCACCTGCATGTACACACATTCACATGCAAACCCATGCCCACATGGCCATCTATCTTCCCCAAAGAAGGAAAACTGTATTAATTTCAACTGGAAATACAATGTACTGCAATATATTGTACAATATATTCACACCAGTCAAGTATCGATCACATATTTCCTTTGAATACATTTCTAGCATGTTCCATTGCCACGAGGGTAATCCCTCAGGCACAGGATGTACAGTTGAGTGTGTAACGGACTACAAGGACACACACACGCTGGTGCCCCTTATCCTGGCTGTTCCTGGATTTAAAAATATCCTCCAACTCAGACAGGAGGATATCCCTGTTTGTTAGATTGCTTCCCTCCACACCAGGTCAGCGTGTACAAATACATTAAAGAAGGGCTAATTTTACCTCTGGAGGAGCACAGCAAGCCCGGTATCCGCCGGACATGACTCTCACAGCACCAACTTACCAAGTGAGGCAAAGCTACTGAACTGACAACTCAGGTTCAATAGACAATACTTCCCTTTATTCCGCTGAACCATAATGTCCCCTGGACAGCAATTGTTTTAAAATCTGATATGTATTTAGTAACTACTCACTTCTAATTCGTTATTTGATGATCCGTTCCAGATATAGAACAAAAATAGACAGAGGTCTTTTATTGAGTGTTGTGAGGTAAAGTGTTGTGCATATAGTGCCACAATACATCAGAACAATTGTTAATGTCTCATCTGAATGGTGGCATCTTCAACAGTGTAGTCACTACACTGTGTCTCTGTAGTGTCTCTATCAATGTGCTGGACTCCTACTCCAGCATCACTTGGGCTTCTCAGAGTGTCTCTGATCCAAGGACTAATCAAGTCCAACTCTGCAATGCTTCCATTGTTTGATATGAGAAGCCAACAGTATTGTACAATAGCTGGCATGGGGAAACACCCATTGAGTTCTACATAGAATAAGAAATGTAAATGATACCCCAGCTTGTAGTATGTATTTACTGTATAATCTATCTGAGCACTGTTTATTGTTTTATTGCTGGCAAAGTAACAATGAGCATTGCTGATAATGCGCAAATGTGATGTAGGCCCCTGTATCCTCACAATGGACACTCTTAAACAAGTAGACCACATGCCCTCCCCAATCCCAGTTGCCAAGACGATGCCCGTCCCTGTGCAGGCTGTGTGCGCAACGGCTGAGCAAGGGAAGCAGATGTGTTGTGACTTGACAGCATACGGCAGGAATTGGCATCAATGAGAACTGACACGTGAGGATTTGGGCGATGAAAACCAGACAGTGAGTCCCACAGTCAGAATAACTCACTGGAGACATGACATGACTGACTCCATTACGCAGAAGCCCATAGACAGAGATGGGCAACTCCAGTCCTGGAGGGCCGGTGTGTACGCAGGACCTTGCTGCCAGCAGTTACCCTGGCTCAATCAGCTAATTAGCCTTATGCACCATGACCGATACACATTCTATAATAAAATGCTACAAGGCAAGAACATTTATCAGCTGCTGTTTATATGACGGAATGTGGGTGAAAATGACGGCCCTGTCAGAGACCACAGTCAATGCCTGCACAGCATGACACATTCATTTCAGTGAGGTTATTCAGTGACAGCGGTATTTAGTTGTGCTGGTGATTCACTGTGTGCGATCTGTGGTTGTACTGGGACAGTTGCCTTAAAATGTGTGGGATTCAATGGAATTTATTTACAAATTAGGAGGAGATATACTGTGAAGACAGGTGTAGGCGTGAAAGTATATATAATAAGAAGCCTGTAGTTCGTTTTTGTCTCTCATTACACAAGTAATTCCTCCCTGGAGACTACAAGCTCACAAAAACAAACTTAGGTCACATAGACTGGAGCATATCCGGCATTAGGAAGGTCAGCAGTTACTGGACTCACTTGCAGAACAATGACATTGATTAGGTACACACGATGACATAAGATGTCTAATGTTCGGAGAAGTGCTTTTATCATAAACCAGCATGCTGAGTTAGCTAGTGAGTGATTCAAGGAAACTCAACCATTAATCTGTAACAAAAATCTGGCTAAACTTTGCTTGAGCCAAACTAGACTGAAACCAATCTTAAAGCCACCTTCCCATAATTCCCAGGCACTGGGAATTAAGGGAAGGTGAAGGCGTCTATTGAGGGCTGCCACCAGTTACCCTGTGTCTATCTAGAGGCGTCTATCGAGGGCTGTTTCTGTTCCTGGATTTCATGCCAACCTCCGGCCCTAACATTTACATCATCTGACATTTCTACATTTGCTACATTTCCTGATAAACACATTGATGACAGCTGAAGACTCTTGTGTCCCTATATGAAACATCTCACACATCTGATCGAAGTGAAGCAGTGCTGGTGCAGGCAGCCAATCAACTCATTTAGCCAGGGTAACAGGTGGAGACAAAACCTCCAGGACCAGAACTGCCCACCCCTGCTCTAGACTCAAGTCTAGCGGTGTACCATTACAATTACATTAGTTAGTTGACGCTTTTATCCAAAGTGACTTACAGTTGATTAGACTAGGCAGGGGACACTCCCTCCTGGAGCAATGTGGGGTTATGTTAGTCTTGCTCAAAGGCCCAACAGCTGCATGGATCTTATCGTGGCAACATGTATCTTAGCCACTAGGCTACAGGCTCAACCATCTCTATGTGCCACAACACTGCAACAGGGACTGCGAAGAATGCTCAGAGCAGACCCTGCTTGTTCTTTCCTGGTAATGCTGTGTTGAGAGGATAGGAACAGAGGATATCCACACTGCCACAAGCTACCAGCTGACCTTCTACTATGGCTTCCATCCGTATTTCAGGTATACGCACACTATCATGGGCAGCACGGATGGTGCAGTGGGTAGCACTGCCGCCTCACAGCAAGGAGGTCCTGGGTTCGAATCCCCGTCGGCCGGGGCCTCTCTGTGTGGAGTTCGCATGTTCTCCCCGTGTTTGCGTGGGTTTCCTCCGGGTACTCCGGTTTCCTCCCACAGTCCAAAGACATGCAGGTTAGGCTGATTGGAGAGTCTAAATTGCCCGTGGGTATGAGTGTGTGAGTGCCCCGCGATGGACTGGCGACCTGTCCAGGGTGTATTCCTGCCTTTCGCCCAATGTAGGCTGGGATAGGCTCCAGCCCCCCTGTTCAGGATAAGCGGGTTAGGATAATGAATGAATGAATGAATGAATGACACACTATCATAGAGTGTTGCTCCAGTTACTTGAGTTTAGTGACAGGCTGTTAGCAAGGCACTAGCAGCCTCAGCTTGATTGATGTGTAATCTCCCACCCCCCTCCCAGCACCAGCCAGAATGAATGAAAACAATCAGCTTATGCTCCACATTGTGACTCTACTTCATTAACTAGGCCTAGCAGCAATGAGAAAGTGCTCAACATGCCACCAGATTTAGCAGGTTTATGACAGCATCCTACAGCAAGCTGTCCATTCAGGCAAATTCAGTTACTAAAAGCTATATAAAGATGGGAGATATATCTGCAAACAGAATCCGGAAGGTTCATGAGTGTTTACAGGGTTTTTTCTGCATAGAAAAATCTTTGGCAAATTTTGCGGGCACCAAAGAAATGGTTTAATGTGAACAGTGTAGATGTGGGATGACCTTATGTGTGACCGCAAGAGCTAGCCCAACGATAGGGAACACCAGACCATTTCAGGAAAACCTCGGTATTTAGACAACTGGCCCCCGATTTAAAAACTGCAATCTGCGGTGGGTTTACAGCATGGCTCATCAACTCTGGCCATCAAATCCGGCCCTGGTTTCATTTTCTCCTGGGTAATTGACTGAACAATTAGTGCTACTGAGTGGCCAGACTGTCTTACACCTGACTCCCAGGTAAAGGCAGGGTGGAAGACCAGTAGTTCACAGCCCTCGATGTGATGTGATGATCCCTGGTTGACAACCTTGTGTGATTCCCTCCGTAGACCACACAGAAATGAGGCACTAATAGCTCAAGATCCCGGGATAGCTCCCGAATTTACAGAACCATACCGGCGATCTTATCTTCACTGCACTACTGTTAAAGTGGCAGCCTTGTGCATTCGTACATCAGTCAGCAAGGGCAGGTACCAATACCAGGGCTACCAGGTGAAATTACCAGGCCCGGGAATAATATAATAATATAAGTTTGTAATATGATTTTGTATTCCCCCCTGCTTTGGGTGACAGTAGCTAAGGTCTAAGGTCGCTGAATGGCACATAAAATGGCGGTACTCTGATTACAAAGCCACACCCTGTCTCAGAGCCGCCACCACAGGAGGAAAGCCTTGAGTGGGCAGGACATACGTACATAGGAGAGCATAACAACAGGAAGTGAGGATGCACCCCCCCACACACACACGCGCACCCACACACACACAAACACAACCAGACACCCCCCCCCCCCCCCACAGCAACACGAAGTAGTAAACAACTGCCACACATGAAACATCTGTGCTCTACATTCTACACACAACCATGTCAGTATCACAAGGCCTGCAGCATATCCAACTACAAATCCTACTGCTACAGGGTATACAATGTATAGGGCTCCAAGCCTCCCTAAGATCATTTACATTTATTTTCCTCATTGTTACAAATTCATTTTGGCAGATATTCTTACTCATTACAAGGGTGGTTTAGAGTAACTTGTATGTTTATGACTATATACTTTGTACGATGGAGCACTTGGACCACACAGTATTACAGTTTATTAACTTGAGGATAAATTGAGTCAGTACAGCCATAGCTAAGTTGGCCATAATGAGTGATAGAGTTCTTAACACATTACTTACTTTCCACTAAACGAACTGAGTGTCTTCCGCCTTCATACAACAATGCACGGACACAAAAATGCCCAAAACAACATCATACTGATAGAGAAAAACGCTGATCCCAGATAAAAGGTTTCTAGGCGCACAGAATAATGAAACAGAACTGGTATCCAACTGAATACAGTAATATTTTTCCTATATTGTGAGTTGTTATGGATTAGACTGTCTGCTATATGAATGTCATGGAATAAAATATGAATGTGTTGTGTGAATCCATAATCCAGATGAGTTGTCATTGTGGCCCGCGGAACTGCCTCTATTTAATTTCTCATTTCCTGTCATAAACGAGAGGCCTTGCATCGCTGAAATGCCCTCTGCCAATTTATAAAGGGGCACACAACCACACAGCCAAATTCCTAGTGCTAAATCAACTCTAACAATGTTGAATCAACTCCAACAGGCTTTATATGAGTCCAATAGGGACAATATTCACTCAGTTAGAAGTATTCAGAGTTGATTTTACACTAAACATTTGGCTGTGCTCGTGTGCCCTCTCAAAAAGCTTATAGTAGATTAATTTCAATCTGCAGCACTAACTGGATTGTACTAACTGGAACCACAATTTTGGTTTCTAGATGAGGCTGTCACTTTTCTGAGAGACAGTCGGACATCACTTTCGTTTTATCTACCTATCCTAGACTCCAGAATTAGAGTGGTGTGCATCAGGGTAGTATAAGGGTTAAACAACTTTCAAACAGCTCTAAAATACAAAGGGAAACATGTGATACAATTTTCATTTTTAGTGCATCCCAGCACTATGGGCAGTCATGAATACCACATACGGACATGCCCTTTAACTCACTAACAAAGGCATGCAGTTGGACCATTTCCTGCATTTTGTGTAACTGGTCTCTGTTAATGTTCACACGCAGGTAACACCCTGCGATGATATGCAGAGGGGTCATTTCCGGCGAACAGATGAATAACTCTGCAAAGCTTTACAGCCGGAAAACGGCACCTCATATTTAACAGCCATTTCTAATGCCACTTCACCTTAAACACGCATAATAAAGTTAAACCTGGCAATAAAGTACAATGAAGTAGCAATACAGTCAGATTAGTATTCCAACACAGTGCCTTCCAGAAGATTCCACCAAAAGGACTCCCACAATGCACTGCTTGGCAGAGTGGAGTGGATCCTCACCATGGCCCACAGAAGATATTTTCCTGTGGCCCCAGCTCACAACTGTGCTGCTTTGCATCTCTCTAGGCAGCAACTTGTTTGCCAAGACATGCTCGCTATTGCATGTGTAAGGACACACGGTGTGTGCTGGACAGACAGACAGACAGACCTCTGTGGATCATAGTTGTTTTATAATATTGTATCTGCTCACCTGCAATTACCCAGCATGCCCTGCAGCTCAGCAGTTAGTGAGATATCAGCCATGTCCCACACTAATATGAACCACATACTGCTCTGAAAATACAGGACTGAAAACAGTCTGCAAAACATCAAGCCAATTTTTTTTTAATTGGAATAAAATTATGCAAATTTGGGGAATGACATTGACTGCTTTTGAAAAATAGGCAAATAGGGTCAGGTCAGTCAGGTTGAGTTGGATCATGATCATTTTAAGCATAGTATGTGCAATATTTGAATGTAATCTATGAAAAGTATGTTAGAAATAACAGCATTATAATCATGTTAAAACCAGACAGCTCCTTGCATCAGGGCATTTTCTGTGGGGAGTAAAATGCAGAATGCCAGTGCTTGCCTTCTTTTCTGTCAGAAATCTTGCTATATAATTTATCTTGTAGCCGAAAGAAATCAATATTTTAATTTACATCTGATTTATTTTCATTTTTTGTGGTTCCCTATATTTGGGCAATTTTACAAAGTGCTTTGTCTTGATTAAAATAGTGCAGTCCACTAAACATGCATAATGCTCCTTACATACTAATTAGAAACACAATTTGAAGTCCGCCTTTAACATTCACTGAGCCAACCTCTTAAATCAAACCTCTTACCCAACCCTGTTCTTGAAGATCTACCATTCTGTAGGTCTTCACTCCAACCCTAACAAAGCACACCTCATTCAACAGCTAGAGCAGGGCTGCCCAACCCTGTTCCTGAATATCTACCATCCTGTAGGTCTTCACTCCAACCCTTACAAAGCACACCTCATTCAACAGCTCAAGCAGGGCTGCCCTACCCTGTTCCAAGTTAGATTAAAACAGGATAGCTAGGTAGATCTACAGGAACCGGGTTTGTTACCACTGATTTAAGAGGTTGGCTCAGTGAATGCTTTAGCAGATGACAGGTTCAGGTCATGTCTGGGTGACTTATACCAGGTTTACCCATGAATTACACACTGGGTTCAGCATGCAACTTCTACCTCCAGAAGACCTCTAGACCCGAAATCCATACTTCAATATTTAAAATATATGCAATATATACAAATTGAGGGCAATAATATTATTTCTAAAGTTCTGAGAAAGAAACATGAGAAATCTATGAGCCAAACAGGATTATACAGTATCAAGCATGACAGAAAGGTATTGTCAAGAGGGGCCGGGAATGAGATTATTCCAGCCGAAGATCAAGTATTGTTTGTGATCGCAGTGAACATCTAATAATAATAAATATGAAAGGCCATCCAGAGCTGGCCTATGCTCCAGAGATGGAGAGCTGAATTTAAAGCAGGACTCCATCCACCACCATGGATACACAGAGCCATGAAACCCCATTCCCCATTCCCTCTATTATTGCATATTTGACACACAAGAGTGGTTTCAGATCTTTACACAAAGGGAACCTGAGTGAACACAAAACACATTTTTCTTTTTTTTTTCATTTATTTAATGAAGAAATGTTATCACACACCCATATTTCCCATGCAATATGGGTATTACTCAGTTTCCTTTCATCTAATATTACATTTTGCCTAAAGATCTGAAATCATTTGTTGTGACAAATATGCTACAGTATAATAGAGGAAATCAGGAAGGGGGCAAAGACTTTCACAGCACTGTAACACAGTTCTTGTCGTCTGCATCTGAAGCCATGAGAAAGAAAGATGGTGATATAAGAGACTGATCTGACAGCCAGGCCACCTCCACAGATATCAGAGAGGCCTGCTGTGAGCACTGTGACATCATCTGTCTGCCGTGTGGTGGGACAGAGACACCCAAATCCACAGGCACAACAGCCTGGATTGAATAAAGTTAATACCATAACAGGCCGTTAAAACAGTGGCAGGCTGCTGTATATCTAACAAATGTTAAATGCAGTACAGCATTTCACTGTTAATAATACAATTATTTACACATCAGCTGTTTACAGTTTTGTACCTTTGCTATTTTATAGATTCTTACCATAAAACTCTGATTTGTTTTTAACTGTACCTCTGTTAGCTTCTCTGCTGGCTCTATACAATAGCACAACAAAAGTAAGAGTTTCATCTTAATGGTCTGTGTCAAATCAACACGTTCCTATTCTAATCACATTGGTCGCCACATTGAAGTGAGCCAATAATACTCTGAAAATCAACACAGAATCACAATCAGCAACATTTCAACATTGCTTTTCAACAAGCTTTTATGTGGTTAATGATCAACCACATTTGACCATCAACTTAATAGAGTGTAAAGTAAACATCCTTAACAAGTTAATGAGATTTTACTGTGAGTATAGATACTGTAAGTATGAGCCAAAAAAAATCAATCATAGGACATCTTCAGGCCCCAACCCGGTTCCTAGAGATCTACCATCCTGTAGGCTTTCACTTCAACCCTAACAAAGCACACCTCATTCAACAGCTAGAGCAGGGCTGCCCAACCCTGTTCCTAGAGATCTACCATCCTGTAGGCTTTCACTTCAACCCTAACAAAGCACACCTCATTCAACAGCTAGAGCAGGGCTGCCCAACCCTGTTCCAAATGATGGTTAGATTAAAACAGGATAGCTAGGTAGATCTACAGGAACTGGGTTTGTTACCACTGATTTAAGAGGTTGGCTCAGTGAATGCTAAAAGCAGATGACAGGCCATGTCTGGGTGACTTGTACAGGTTTAACCATGAATTAAACACTGGATTGAGCATGCAACTCGAACATGTCCGGACTCAGTTGCACTGGTTTCACATCCTAGGCCCTAATGAAACTTTGGAGACTGGATTCCACGCTGACCTCTCGTTGGCTTTTCCAGGAAGAGCCATTCTTGTACAAAACATAAAGAAGGGTGTGGGCGCTCCTCATCCGACGTAAACACCGAAATCATTACGGGCGTCGCTGAAAAAACACCCCTAAAAACGCTATGGCTTTCCTGTGTTTGATGTAAAATAACACCCAGGAACACCCAGTTTTCCAACAACAAGAATGACCGACGACAACTCCAGTTATACCGTGACAATGATTATGCATGACTGAGCAGTTTAATCTGCTAAAAAAAATTAATGATATTTAGATTTACAACACTGTAGGAAATGGAGACATCCCCTGTTGCAATACTATAGCCATCAGTATTTGGCACGATTGCATTATTAATCTCACTGTACACATGCAAAGATCGATGTTATGCATATGAATATGGGAGCTACATATATTTCCTCTTCTGCAATGTCTCAGCCATAAAAAAGTAAATTGTGCATGATTTAATTATTACAGTTTTTACAATCACTTTGACACTAATTTCAGAACCTTGAGGTAATTTTTCAAAACTGTGGACACATTAAAATACGTTTAGATGATCGCATTTTTCAAAACTCGAAACAATATACAATATACATAAGCCAAAAATAATTTGATCACTGAACTAAATCACTTGTTCAAAATGACTCAACTTAACTTTCAAAGTATTAACATTTAATAATGAAATACACACATTACATTTGATGTACTGTCTTTTCATTAATTACAATGCATCAAACTATCAATTTATCCAACTACTCAAAATGATAAGTAACTGTAACATTACTCCTAAAGCATAGTTTATTTACGGAAACAGATTACTTGTTTCCATGTTTAGATCATGAATGTTTTAGGATAAATAAATCGATTGACACCAATTACTTTGGAACAGGATCAATTTTACCACATTATGATTGAATGTAATATTGCATCACCATCTTTTGTCACAGGGGTTTTCAACCTTTTTTGACACGCACGTTTGAGCTGGTGGTCAAATAACTGAAGATTGATTTTACAAAGTGGTAAGAGCAGGAGTAAGGATGTGTATCCACCTGCAACAACATAGCAACAACATGGAGCAGTCAGACGATCCATGTAAGATAGAGATCAAGCAGTGAGAGGAGGAGGAAGATGGCAGACTCCTTCAGAGAGGTGGGAGGGCAGGTTACATGGTAGAGGACACCGCAGTTCAGGATTTCTTCCCCCACTTAGTACCAATAATTTTGTTGCTATGATTACAGTTTTTTTACAATTGCTAAAAACTCCTTCAAACTCCTTCCAGTTCACAATATTGGTGACACTCTGTACCTAGTCACGTAGAATGCCCTTGTTATCTTCCGGAGGTTATTTTTTTCATGAGCCTGCTTTTGTCATTTTTTGGTCGGATGTGAAATAGGTTGGATGTCGCCCTGCTAGCGCTAGCTTGTATCAAGTATTTTATCATGCTATAGTAAAGTATTGTAAAACTAAACAGTGAATCTATAGGTATCTTTTGTGTGGGCGATCTAAACAAATGTATTAGTATTTAGTAGTATTTCATGAAAAATGAGGAATTTGAACCAATGAGTTTGGAAGTGCAAGATATGAATGCACAATGTATGTTTGTAACAGGCGAACGGGCTGTGGTACAAATGCTTTCCATTTTGAATGTTGTGTCTAAGGTTTTGAAAATTGAGCACAAACTTGTGAGATTAGGGTCAAAGTGATTATGAAAAACTGTTATCTAATTGAGCACATGCACAGATCAATGGTATGCATATGAATAGGATATCTATATTTTCTCATTTGCAATATGTCTCAGCCATAAAAAAGTAAACTGCACTTAACAGTGACTTTCAGCAATAATCTGCAGTTTAGTATAAGTAATTGAGGTTCATAAACATAATTATATTAGTCATGTGAAATAGGAAATTGGCTTAATCACTCCCTACTCCCCAGCTAGACCACTCCGGTCTGCCAGCCTTATGGTTCCCTCTCTACGAGCACCTGGTGGTCGAGCTGCACGTTCACGCCTGTTTTCCGCTCTGGTTCCTCAGTGGTGGAATGACATGCCTACCACTGTCAGGACAGCAGAATCCCTCCCCCTATTTCGACGCAGACTAAAAACACACCTTTTCAAACTGTACCTTAGTCCTCCCTCCTGATTTTCCCCGCCCCCCTTTCTGATATCCTTATCCCTCTTGTCTAACCCCCCCCCCCCCAAAAAAAAGCACTTATGATGACTATATGTTTACAACAAAACATATGTGTATTTTACTAGTTATGGATGTGATGCTTTAACTTGTGGAAGAACCTATGCACTAGTAAATCGCCTCGGATTAAAAGCGTCTGCCAAATGACAAAAATGTAAATGTGAAATGGTTACTAAAATAAGTAGATGACAGTAGATGACAGCAGACTGCTAAATAATTATTTGATTTGCCTACAGCTTTCATGAATGCCACAATTTACCTGCATCAGAATATTATCAGGGAGGGGGCAAAGCAGGTGTTTTCATCTACGAGCCCATACTGTCAGTTCAACAAAAACGTTAATGGGACAGTGAAGGGTCATGAACCCTAAAATGGGTGGGGTTTCTGTACCACGTGCAATCAATATCTGATTGAAATGGACAAATCACAGTGTCACAAGACTCAGTGACAGTGTGCATAGCAGCCCCATCCATATTGTGTTTGTTAAGCTCCAGTCTCCTCTCTCCCATCACTGCAAATTAACAGCACCTCTACAGGAATATAACCCAGATAATGGTAACCTAAATAAAGAATTAGGTTCCCCTTTCAAAATAGCTTTATTCATAGCCAGCTGTGGTTGAAATGTATGTGTTAAAGGCATTTCTTATTATGCAATGCATCATGGGATATTTGGTTCTCTGGCTCTCTCTGAAAGGGCTATGGACTGTTCAGTGACCAGGAGTATGATATCAATTCAGTACTCAGTTGAATGGAAATACAAAAACGATTCAATCACCATTAAAATCACAACCCAGCATAAGTCAGACAACCAGCAGCCCCACAGTGTTTGTAAACAAAGACCTCAGCCTTTTAGAATGTTACTAGAAAAGACTCCAGCCATTTTGGAACAGCACCAAATGAGATATTCATAATTTATCATGCAGTGCTTTTAGAGTATTTCTTCCAGTGGAGGGTCCCTTTAATAAAGGGCTCTTGGGTGTCTAAAAGACAAGGACAGATACCTGAGCCTAGCAGCGTCTGTTCAGCGGTTGATAGGCTGCCCGAAGTAGCTCTGTTTCCTTTTCATTCTGTCAGACGCCATATTAACCACTGTAGAAAGGTATCTTGGAAAGATTAACACCCTTTATTATGTTGTAAATCAGATTAAATCTTGGGTTGTGCCAAGTCTCGCTGTGCTGGTTGCCAAACAGCCGCATCTGTTAGGTCATTTCCTGCTGCCTCACTGCTCTAAATATTACATCAATGATAAAAAGGTTTCCTTTCGCAAGGGCATAATTCATACCAATGTTTGACAGGGACATCATTTGTGAAAGAAAATCCACTCTTCCAAAAGCACCTTGGTTCAGACATGGTGTAAACACACAAACATCATGACTAAAAATGCAACACAAACATCATGACTAAGAAGGCTACTAGTTGTTACAGTGCTCCATCGCTAAGAAAACACAAAATCTGAATTGCATCCTCTTTCAAATAAGGCATTTTACAGGATCTTGGCACTACAATTTCTGGACACAACACAGTACACAACTGGGTAAGATAGGGAGAGTGGCCATCAAAGTAAAAAAAAATAATTTTAAAAAAATCACATTTTTGTAATTCTCCCTTAAAATAATAATATTAATAATTCCTGTTATCACTGGGGGGACTTCATACAAACAGAACCTAAACTTATGTTGTTTCTTTCACAACTTACATTTTAAATGTAATGACATACTAATGCACTCTATTCAGACCTCCTGGAGTCAAGATGACAAGCACGTGTTTCATGCAACACCATTCTGTGAAAAGTAGCCAGCCATATCCCACTCGGTAAGTCTTTCTAAACCTTATTCAAACACACTGCCAGCCCACAGAGTCAAAAAGGAAAAGCAGTAGCCTGACTGTAAACATTTCAGCTACTGCATGAAGTACCACTGAGTGCAGTAAATATGCTTAGAATTCACATTTTTGATACATATGTTTTTATGTTTTTAATTGTGTTATACTATTACCATGGAAAGATCAATGCAATCTAACGCACACCTGCACACAAACTGGAGGCTGTGTCATTGATACTGTGCAAGTATTGTCAGGTACACCGGCCAGCAGATTAAATGTTACTCCAGCACCAGAAACCTGAACCTGAAAACAGACTAGCGCTCAGGAACGACACTGTACATTGATGCATTATCCACATTTGGCAGACGATCTTATCCAGAGCGACACACAACAAACTGCACACCCATAACCAGGGACATTTGCGCTGAAAGACCATAGAGGGAAGTACAGTTTCAAGTGTTAACAATACCCCAAAAATAAGGACTTGGACCTTGTCGATTAATCTGAAGACAAAGGATTATATTTATATAACAGTTTTAGGAAACACAACGCTAAGAATAATAAAGTATGCATGATGCCATTTCACAGCAGCAGAAAACTTGAAATGCGTAGTTCAAATGATTCCACCCTTTATGTATTTATACACAGAAAAATGTTCAATCAACTCCAACAGAGTAGGCTACACATGGTCACAGTTGGACTCATACAGTATGGACTCAGTTACACTGGACATTTTACCGTGTAGTAATTGGGCAGGCACTGACATGCACTGACAGCATCTGACACAATCTTTTTTAAATAAAAATAAAGAAAGCTTCTTTCCCTCAATTTACCATGAAAATATCTATCTCACAATTGGGAAATCTACTTTGTTTATCTAATGAGACATAATCTCCCACACAGTGAAATGTCCAGTATGTGTAACTAGGTCTCTGCACAAAAAAAAAGCTTTAATATGGGAAAGCTTTGGCTCAAACATTTTTACTTATAGAAAAATAAATATTATTTCAGATTATTCTGCTGCAAAGATGGACATTTCAGCAAATCAAAGGAAAATAAACAAACAGACAATACCTTTAATAATATAGCCATTGCAACAGTCATTACACTGACATATTTCCATTTTTAAGGATGTTTTATGTGCAATGTTCTTTATTCAGGCTATGGTAGTGATGTAGCCGTCACTGATAGCACAGTTCCACCTTAATAACATGTAAACACTTGCACTAGGTGAAGGAAGCCCGTTCCATTCCGCAAAGCGGACGCTCTAGCAAAACTGTTACGCAATTAAAATAAAACAGACAACATCTGTCATACCCCGATATCTAAACCACAAGCTTTCTCGTATGTTAGGAGCTTCATCCTTACCGTATAGAAGCCAATCCTACAGAGGGCTAGAGAGAGCTGCAAGCATTCAGCCATCGTCCTCGGCGAGAGTGTTACCCCCGACAACAAACAAGCCAGCCAAAGTAATCGAATGTGACACGGAAAGGAAGTGGGAAGTGCGGATGGAAAAACGCACTAGTCGAGGGGAAGACCAGTCGCGGCAGGAGACGCACAGCAGACCGACTCCAACTTCAGATAAGCGACAGGGACACGGAGAGAGAATAATGTTCCCCGATCATTGAGAGGGAGAGAAAAAAAGAGAAAAACAGTAGTGAGGAACATCAAGTAGCAGAGCTTTCAGATTAGCGCCGGGATATCTCCATGGAGATTATAGGATCAGTGGCAGTCACGTTCCAAAATAAAACCGAATTGGATTAGACTCCGACACGATTGAACGGGTACATGAACACTGCTGAGTACACGAGACAAAATAAAAGGCAAGTTCGCCAATTGACAGCTCCAATTTGCTGTCGGTGTAGAGTAGTCTGCAGTTAGACGATTTGCAATGGCGAAATAGTTTCATAAAACCACCAAACGGATCCTCAAAAATATGAATGAGAACTCGTTCATATATCACCTCTATTTTCCATTATCGTTTTAATTTAGGGAAGGGGTTTTCGCGTCCCTTTATAAGATAGACTACAATAACCAGCACAACACTGAATTAACTATTAACAATGAACCCAAACTGACTTATATGTAGCCTACCTTTTATATAGGGTAGTTACAATAACATAAAAACAGACGAAAGTGCTTCACACAGGTGTTTATCAAGGTTTTCAGTTAGGCAACAGTTTCTGTGGATGTACAACACTGTACTAACAGAAAAAGAATAATAAATGACCAGACCTGAAGTACTCAGTGTTATTTAGCTGTTTTGGGAAGATACTAATTAACTTAGCAGTTACAGATTGAAGAAGTTGACTAAACCTCTTGCACACTGCAATATGTACATAAAAAATAATAATAAAATAAAAAAAGAATACCATCACAGATCACACAACACTTTCATTCTGGTGAAAGCTATTATGTACTACATAAATACAATCTGATTTTTAATCTGAGTAGTACTTTTATGTTGTCTCCAATGTACTATAATCAAGTTATATACATGATTATATACAAATACAATTAGGCTATATCGTATGCTGTAAAATCTGAAAAGGAATGGCCAGTACTTTTTGTGGCTTACTTCCCCCCAGGCCTGGACACATTCTCTGGCAGTAAACTACCAAATGAGGAGAGTACTCCTCAGTTCTATTTCCTGATAACCCCCCCCTGATTTCCTCAGCTCAGAGGGCCAGGTCACAGCCCGCAGGTAACATCAGTTAAAACAGGCTTGCCTACTTGGTGGCAGTTCTTATAACTACCCCCTCCGTGTCGTTTCTGTCAAGTGAAGAGCATAAAGTTTGCCATGCTAGAGCCATGCAAACCTGTTACGTGAATTTACGTTTGAATAGGCCCCAATCCACCCTGTCATGCAGTCCACCTTTTGACTTGCCACTGGTGTTTGGATTCTTGAGATCCTGGCTGCTCTCATAAGTAAAGAAATGTTTAAGGCTTCCGAGTTGTGACCTGATGGTACCTGGAAGGATACTTTGTGTATCTTCCCAGGAACACATCACAAAGGGTGTCCCTCTCATAGAGGGCACCCACATTCGTGCCCTGATGGCCTACAAATCGGCACCCATTTTCCATATTCACCTGAATACTGTGGACGGAGTATGAGAACTAATTGTCTCATATTCTCTTCCAAGCTTATGTTTGATCCGGTACAGCGTAGTCTACCGATGCTGCCTTTCCTGACGGCTTTTCATGTCTCAGAGCCACAGCCACCTCCGCACAGGAAGTCGCACAGAATCAAAGCCATGGTCCCAGACCCAGCAGTTGTATAAACACCCTGGGCTTCCAGCCATTCTTCAGCTGGCCACAATAACAGACACTGACAGCTACTGACAGCCCACAGCTGCAGACAACCGACCACCGAGTTCAACACTCAAACCTCAAGCCCAGATCTCAAAGGGAAGAAAACATGGTTTTATGTTTCTCCTGATGCCACTATGCAGGTTAAATCTGGAACGGATGTTGTTGTTGAAAAACCGGCAAACCAATCAAGCTCTGAAATTCCAGGAAAATATGAACTGTACACCGTGCCAAGAGAGTAAAGTCTCCAATGACTTGTTTGTCATAGGTACTGTACTTGCTAATTCATTTGCCTGATATTACAGACATGCAATAGTTGAATTATTTAATTTATGCCCGAGATTTATGTTACCATATATTACATACTTGGAAAACACATACAATGTGTACATAAAATAAACATGGATTATGCAACTTTGTCTGCTCAGGTATTCTGCAAACAGAAATGTGAGCAAGAAATCTTATTAGCACTGATATTGCGCTCTCCCACTGCGAGGTCAATGTCACATCTCAGAACCCTGCCAGAGAATAAACTCAGTATGAGTCTTAATTAAAGCACCTCATAGTCTTCACACCTTTTAAATTATTCACACATGCCAGTTTTGTCCCTGTAATGCTCTTCCCCATGTTCCCAGGCTGAAATAATTACACTACATTTTTAGTAGACTCATCTCATCCACAGAAATTACATGAACATAACATTCTTTGCATACAATTCATTTACACACATGGCAGCCTGTAGCCTAGGGGCTAAGTGACATGTCTGGGACCTGGATGGCTGGTGGCGCAAGCCCATGTGTAGCCATGATAAAATCCGCACAGCTGTTGGGCCCTTAATCCCACAATGCTCCCGGGGATTGTACCCTGCTTAGTCTAATCAACTGGAAGTCACTTTAGATAAAAATCTCATCTAAATAACTGTAATGTAATGAAAATTTAGTGAAGCAGTTTAGATTTAGTCAAAAGCTACAATGCTAGTGCCACAGCTGGGAATCAAACCTGCAACCCCCATTTTACAAACTCTAAGCCATCATGTTAAACTGCCATCCGGAATCTGTTCTAGTTCAGATAATGCCATTAAATACTTGTCCTAAATTGCAGCTGTGCACTGAAGCAACACCATGTATCACTGAATTTCTTGAACAGCCTCATTATCACGGATGGTTAGCAAAACTGAAACTAACAAATGCGGCAGACCATTTTGCGTGCTGCTTCATTAGCCACTGTACAGTAAATCTAACACAAATATGTACAATAACTCAAATCATAGATACAAAACCACTGCAGCAGTGTGTCTGCTGAGCAAAATGTTCATATCAAGGGCAGCTTGTAATACTTCTTAGTAATGTCCTACCAATGACGCAAGAGGTACCTTTCCAAAAATAGCCAACTATGACCATTCAAAACTGCAATTTATAAGCATGTGGTCCTTACTCTAACGCTAAAATGCACAGCTAAATGACACTGTAGTTTTCCGGTGTTTAAAATGGGCTGTCAGGCGGTGTAGTGAATGCACAGCGAAGTTGAGGAGGCCCAACTTTATACAATTGATGCATGCTTCAAATACTTGAGAATTTCTCAAACAGCATCCTGCTTTCTCATTGGCTGACGCGTACAGGATAGCTCCTTGAACTCTGCTGCCCTCACAGTTTCAGCACAGAAGTCTGTTTCAGATTAGGGTCGACTTCATTCTCTCCTTCCACGCTGTGTACTAATATTTTGAATAGCCTTGCCATGGCAACTGCTAGCACAAAATGCCAACAAAACTGGTGGAGAGCACTCTTTTTAATGGTATTTCTGACACCGCTGTTCAAATGGTCTAAATTGCAACACTTTGTGCGATTGTGTCTGTTTTTGATGAGGGACTGCTGTAGGCAGAGAATTAATGTTAACAAAATCCACCGCGTATAGAGACCATGTGCCTCTGAATTCACAGTCTATAAAGGCCTTGTGTGTTTCTTTTACAGGGGAATATTGATTGTTCTGAGAGAGCGGGCCTGAGGAAACAGGCTGTTCTGTTCTGAGCTACAGCGTGACGCAGAGCAGCAGAGCTCACCTCTGATTGAGCAATTGACCTTTCAGTAAAAGCCTGGCGCTCCGCTTCAGCAGACGGCCATCTTAGTTATATACTTCTCTCACACGAGCGGAGCTTGTCATTTCAAAGCCACACGTGACTGAGGCCGCTTAAAAATTGATAGGATCAATATTTCCTTTCACTTGAGTCTCTCTTTAGTTATAGTTTCACAAAGGCGTTTTGAGCATTTCAAAGTTTAATATCCAAACGAAGACTCTTCCACATGCTGCAAAATTTCCAGTGCTGCTATAATATTGTCAGAATCAGGATGTTTTCTGCAATACAGCCAAGAAAAGTGTTTGGATTGAACTATGCTAAAAACATTTGCCAAAAACATGCAAACTGCCATTATTAACTTCCATGAGGACAGTTGCAGTTACTGGAGTTGGGGTTGGCTCCACCCTGGCCTATGTTAAAAAGAAAGAAAACATCCAGTTGCTGAAAAGTGTGTATGGAATTTGGCTGTGTAACTCATTACTTTATAACCCAGTGAGCAAGGTCAGTCTCAAAGAATAGACAGTGACCTGACTCAGACGATAGCACCCTACAACAGTTATTCAGACAAAGATATTGCAAGGTTTGATTTATGCCAAAAAAAGCACCCTGTGAAAACTAACTCCATTATATATGAAGTCTCTTTATTGGAAAACCAGAGATGGTTTATCATGTCATTCCTTTTCCTGAAGACTACTGTAATATGGCTTCCGATTAGGCTATTCATATTGGAGCAATAATCAACATCCAAATTATAGAGTTATTGATGTTTGTCCAATATTAGTTTTGCTGTAAAAAGACTACTGCTGAAAAACGGAACAAACAGGATTTGAAATACAGTGTCACAAACTAACTTGTTTATTATTTAACATTGTCCGGGTAAAACAAACAATTTTTAAATGGTAGCCTACCTTTTATGCAAAATTACTTTGCCATTAAAAAATAAAAAAATAAAATGATCTTGCATAAATGCCAAAGTATATGAAGTAGCTTCTACAATAATGGCTTTCTTGTGTTGCCCTTCAGAAACCCTTGCTCCAACACTGCGTTTTCAGACACATATCACACATCTATTCTATCCTAGACCAAAGGACATAACCATGTCCATGAAACCACTATACAGAAATAAGCACTGCAATATTTGAATAAGTATTTTAAAAGACCATTATGGAAATTCAGCAACAAATATCTCCAACGGACAGTTTCTGAAGCTTAGGCCAAGAGTACTTGAATTGTTGGGAGAATTTTATTTCAAGATTCAATTCTATTCATTTTCAGACTAAACAGGGATACTTAATGTCCTTGACAGTGCATAATAGAAATAACAGTAACATGTAGTAATTAGTAGTAGCAGTAGTAGTAGTAGTAGTAGCAATGTATTAAATATACTCTTGACAGGGTAGATAGCAAAGTACTATTTAGCTCCCTGGTGTTGTGCTTGTCTCAGTGATGTGGCATATTTAACAAGGCTAGCATGTTTACTACAGTTGACACTAACAGTGTCATATAGCTACAGTGCAGTAAGTGCAAGCTAGCTGGCTATCGTTAGCTTAACAAAGAACTATAAAATGACATGAATGCAGTCAAGAACATACTGCTATATAGACTACCATGCTACCATACGACATTCAAAACAGTGCAGCTTAACAGTTTCGGCAGGGCACTTATATTCCCCGCCTTCTATTGTACACAATAGAACAAAGCTTGCCAACCAGCTAAGTTCGTCTTGCTGGTTAAGAATTTATAAAATGCTTTGTAGCGCCAGGGTGTCTGCACGCTTAATTTACCATTTAACATCTCCTTGACCATGCCTGTTGAACAGTCTTGTAATTTTGCACACCACACTTTTCACCGGCTCCCTACTTTTAATTTACTGATGACTACAGTAACAAACGTATTTGCCTTCATGTAAATGTAGCTACAGTTGAACAGACACGTGGTACTATTTTCATTCCGCAAAAGAAACGCCTCTCACACAGCTGTGACGAGATAACAGCAAGAGAGCCGCATTGAGTCTGTTTTACTTTATGAACTTAGTGAAGAGCCAAATGAACTGGATCGCTCTTCTCTGAACGTTGTGTTGTATTGCTAAAGTATCATTGGTGAAGTTGACGTCTTACTTCGTGAGGTGTTTTCCCCCTTTTTCCAGAGACAAAAGAGCACTGACACCTGGTGCTTGTGACATCTGGTGGCTGGTAAGCGGTAACCCAGATAGGCCTACACGCTGCTGCACACCTTTGCTTGCTGTCCCGATGTCCTCTGCTGTGTCACCAACTAAAAAAAAAAAGATTGTGTTGGAAACTTGTGAATTGTAAACAATTTGGGGTATCCCACTGAGAGTTGTTTGTTTAATTTTCTCTAAAATTGATGCCATAGGAATGTCGAGCCATGTTAGAACAAATAAAGTCTTAATCATAAACTGTATTTGTATAGCACCTTTTATACAAAACATGTAGCTCAACGTTCTTTACATTAAAAGCAACATAAAAACAAAGTGCTTTGCATTTAAAAGAAAGAAAACATTCAATAAAAGATGAACTAAAACAGTAGACCTTGACCTTGAGAATAGGCAGGTTAAAATGATAAGGCATTAAAACACCACTGTCAGGAAAAGGTTAAGTTAAAGAGATGTGATTTTAGGTGTCATTTAAAAATGTCAGCAGAGGCATTTGATACTGTAAATGATTGATATTTATGAAAATATGTTAAGGGGAATGATGGAAAGAGCTTATTCGTCTTGAATGTTTCAAGCATGGTGTAGAAATCGGGTCTTTGTGCCACTGGTTGAATGTATTGTGAGTGTAAGGTGGGCCTGTACTGAGCACAGTGTTACTGCTTTCACTGTTCCATTTACCATTATCCTGCCAGGCAACCTGCCGTATATCAAACTCAAAACATGTTTGAGTAGGTTAATCCACAACTAAGCCCAGTATTGCTCTTAGGTTAAACGCTGACAAAGATTTCTTCATTCAGTAGAAGATTGCTTCATATGGTGATGGATAATGTTTTTTGTGCATTTAATTGCATTAGCTTCCCTGTGGTCAGAGAATTATTAAAATATGCCATTACAATAGCTTCCATTCTGGAAGTATATAATGGATAATGTACTTACTATGTGCTGCCAATGTAAATTACATTTTATTAAATTACCACAAGATGGCAACATTGACCAATAATGAATAGCCTACAGTCACATTATGCCTGGCTACACAGAATTATTATTTTTTGTTTTACTTCATGTTTGCAGGAAATTCTATATGGAACCCATAGAGACATGTCATAATTTTCATTATTTTAATCTAAATATTGACAGTATTCATGAAATATATTTTTACTTGTGTATGTGTAACAATGTCCCAGTCAGATATTTAATTTGTAAAGGTCTTGAAATAATTATGTGCAGTGGTTTGATATTTAACTTCAGGTTACTGTTCACAGACAGTGAAGAACTAAGGCATGGGAAGACCTTCCAGCTGGTCTAAGTTTAACATTCATAGAGGCAAAGGGATCATGTGACAGTGTTCTGTCATGAACTCACCACGTTTCTGACCGAGTAAGTGCACTTTAATTTGCCTAGGTCATTTCCTTCTGATCCATCCACAAAGCAGCTCATATTGTAAACACATTTTCTGTGAGGTATAGCATGTAGCTGTAAGAGTATCCAGGGAATCCCCAACGATGTGTTTTCATGTCATGGTCTGAACTCACCCTTGCCAGCTCTAAAAAAAGGATCCCTTCCCCCCCCCCTCCACACACACAGAAACATTATCACAGCCTGACCTTTTTATAGTTTATCACAGCCTGACCTTGCTGATTTCGTCTGACAGCTTCGAGCGCCACCACGCCAGCACAGACACGGAAACCTGACCAGGATAATGGCGGGAGTGACCATCACGCACTGGCTGACGTGTCCGGTGCGCTACCAGCCCCATTTTGAAGAGGGACACCTGGATGACTGCGCGGAGGATCACCGCCTGTTCGCGCTCCCCGGCTCCGCTAGCCTGTGGGCTAACGCTGAAACCGGAGAACCGGCGGGAGCAGCGGCGGCGGCGACAGCAGCTCAGAGCGATCGGCAGGGGAAGTGGACGGAGCCTGCCTTCCAGGTTCTACTCGACGTCACCCAGTTCCGCCCGGAGGACGTTATAATCCAGGTGTTCGAGGGCTGGCTGCTGGTCAAAGCCCAGCACCCGTCCCGGATGGACGAACACGGATTTGTGTCGCGGAGCTTCACCCGACAGTACAAGCTTCCGGAGAAGTTAAAGGCAGGGGATCTGAGAGCCATGCTGTGTCATGATGGGATACTGGTGGTGGAGTCTAATGGGCTTGCCCCTGGAGACCAGTGAACACAGCCAATTAAACTCCTTCGTCAAACACCAGCAATAATGAATACCAGTAAAACGGTTGTGCATGTGTAGTGGTTGCTGGACTTTTTTTGTCTTTATTGTGAATAGTTATACTAGCCTAATAACTTTTGTGTATGGTACATACAGTAAATCGAATTTTAATTCAATTTAAATGTTTTGAAGTAACTGATTCATTGAATGCAAGGATGTCCTTTGTGTCATTAATTTCACATTTTTAAGCATTTAAAATATATATCTCACCCAAAAGGTATGGAAATAAAGTTAATTAAGGGTACATCTTAGCATTGTTATGTTTAAATAAGAATATATATGTATTTATTAAAACAAACAAACAAAACAATCTGCAATGTATTTGTCTAAGTGGGAAGTAGGCCTAAAAATGTCTGAAACACGATTATAGGCCTTCCTATCAACTCCCTGGCCCCCTACAGAAGTAAGCCTAGTTCTTATCAGAAATGTTAGATACTGATAAAGCTTACACTGAAGAACGTTTGCATTGTCTGGACGCAGAGAGCCTGACTCCAAGTCTATGAATAGCCATGGAATGTTGCGCTTAGGACACGTGGCAGCAGAATGCCTTTTGTCTGATACATCCTGGACATTATGTCTCACATACTATTCTCCCAATAATCAATATGCAGGGGAACAAGTTAAACACATAGGAAATTAAATCGGCCTACTGGAGTTAATAATTTATAAGAGGGGGCTACTGCTGCAAAGAGCTTTTGCACTTTCCAAAATAATTCAATACAATACAATACTTCTGTCTTTTATCCAAATATTTCTCATAAGTTTGATAGGCTGTTATGACGACATTATAGTATTGGATTATTTTAAAGGCTCTCTGTCATGCTTTCTATCTACGTGGAGCTGTTGTTTTTAGTAAAATGTAGTCAAGAAATTTAAAATATTATTTATGTAAATAATGTATTTGATGAACAATAACAGACTATTATGGAACAATGTAAGGAATATTTGGATACATTGTAATCTAGGTCAAAATATTATTTTGTACTTGAATATCATATATAGGCTATAAAAGGCTTATTACGACAGTTACAATTTCAGGCTCATGGGGTCACTGTGGTCGATTCGTATTGTCTGATTGATTGTGCGGCCTTGCTTGGCTCCTCCTTCGACTATCCAGACTGATTACGTGTGTGGCGCTGTTGCAGTTTAGAACGAGTATGCAGCTGCATAACACAGAAGTCCGACTGCAACTTCAACTTTAAACGGTAGAACTACTGGATGTGTATAGAAATCAACTTTTACGAAAGCTGGGGGCTTACTGCTTTGAAAAGCAGCCGTCCTGACAAGAGTAGGTGGTCTTGGGGACGGAGGAGAGGCACGGATCCGGAGTAAACATCAAAAGAGGGGCTTTGCAAAGTCCTCTACACAGTTTTGCGTGAGTTTGCTTCGCCCGCTGGCTAAAACCATCTACGGGAGGTAACTGTTATCCTGCTTGTGCTGCGCGCTCTCGTTGTTCCGAACCATGGCGCTGAGAGCGAGGGCTTTGTATGACTTTAATTCCGAAAATGTTGGCGAGATTTCAGTAAAGGAAAATGAAATCGTGACTTTATACAGCGAACAAGACATAGAGGGCTGGTTGGAGGGCGTGAATGGCAAGGGAGAGAGGGGACTCTTCCCCGCTTCTTATGTGGAGATTCTCAGGAACGACGTCCCAACCCCTCCGCACAGCAACAACACATCTGGAGATGGGTACCAAGGTCAGGGAACACGGTATTCGAACATTCCGACTGGTGGCTTCGATGGTTCGTACAAAATCCAGACTCAGGTCGATAACTTCACTAAAACGCCAGCTTCTAATTTTAGTACGTTTAATGCTCCGGTTCAACAGCAGCACAATTATGAAATCAGCCAAGGGAGTGATGACGACTGGGACGACGATTGGGATGACAGCTCAACGGTTGCGGACGAGCCGGGGGTCGTTGGTGGAAGTTTACGCGACTACGATGGGAACGAACCGTCCACTTACAGGCTTTCAACTACTTCGATGTCCCGCGGTGGGAACGCGCAACAAGCCAAAAGTTCGGCAACGGTCAGCAGAAACCTCAATAGGTTCTCTACTTTTGTGAAGTCTGGCGGGGAAGCTTTTGTTCTTGGGGAAGCGTCCGGTTTTGTGAAGGACGGGGACAAAATTTGCGTTGTGATGGGACAGTATGGTCCAGAGTGGCAGGAGAACCCTTACCCGTTTTCGTGCACCATCGACGACCCCACCAAACAAACCAAATTCAAAGGAATGAAAAGTTACATTTCGTACAAGCTTACTCCCACCCACACGCAGAACCAGGTGAACAGACGATACAAGCACTTCGACTGGCTGTACTCCAGGCTGGTGGAGAAATTCCCCGTTATTTCGGTGCCGCACATCCCAGAGAAACAAGCCGCGGGAAGATTTGAAGAGGATTTCATTTCCAAGAGGAGAAAGGGTTTAATATGGTGGATGAACCATATGACAAGCCACCCGGTCTTGGCCAGGTGTGATGTCTTCCAGCACTTCCTCACCTGCACGGACGAGAAGGCGTGGAAACAGGGAAAGAGAAAATCAGAGAAGGACGAGATGGTGGGGGCCAATTTCTTCCTCACCATCAGTACCCCAGCCGCCCCACTCGACCTACAGGAAGTGGAGAGCAAAATTGACGGGTTCAAAGTTTTCACGAAAAAGATGGACGATAGCGTGCTGCAAGTTAATGCCACCATCAACGAATTCGCCAGGAAGCAGATTACGGGATTTAAGAAAGAGTACCAGAAAGTTGGACAGTCATTTAAAGCTCTCGGTCAGGCTTTTGAACTTGACCAGCAGTCATATTCTATTGGCCTGAACCAGGCGATCGCATACACTGCTGAAGCTTACGATGCCATTGGAGACTATTTTGCAGAACAGCCAAGACAGGACCTGGATCCCGTGACGGATCTGTTAGCGCTGTACCAAGGACACCTGGCTAACTATCCAGATATAATTCATGTTCAGAAAGGTAAATTCTTACTCTCGACCTACGTTGTACCCTACATTTCTGTGATTCAATACATTTTAAACTGCATAATACTCTTCTAGATATTGGCATTCTTAATACTTTATCTCATTGCAATAGCCCATTGTCCCGTTCTAAATGTGCGTCTTGTCTTCATATTTGATGTTTGCACATATAGGCTCAAAATCTGAATGTATAATGCTTTAAATGTCAAGAATGTTGATGTGACCGTGACTTTCATCAGCCCAGAAGACGGTATTATAAACGGAGCAGGCCATGCTGGTTTTCTAAAAAGTTTCAAAAATTAAGTTTGTCTGGTATTCAAGTAATTGTGCGCTGTAATTCCCCATTGAGAGCTGACGTGATTTACAAGAAGAGCGTGCAGTGTTATACGAGTGGGTGTAGCCTATTTGGTGGCAGAAGTGTTGGCATATGACTTAATTGGCTTACGGTAGTCTACTTCATTTCAATCTGTGCTGCTATGAAACATTAAGAAACACTTGTTGCATTGTGTGCTCTTCTGGATGAATGTTGAGAAGTTGTCATAGTTTTTCCTCTTGTCATTTCAGTTCACCTCACCCTTTGGTTTGAGGCACTGTCAGGAAGAAATCTACATTTTTAAATTAATATTGAAATCTTGAAATCAAAACACTAGCATCCAATAACATTGTTATTTATGGCAGAACTGGAATGAACACACTCCAGAGGACTTTGGCAGGCCAATATATGAATTGCGCAATTTTATTTCCTGTCAAATCAGTTTTGAGTTCAAACAAAGAGCAAACATGCATTTAGCTTTGATCCGTATTGCGCAAAGCTCAACATTTCACAGGTAGGATGTGGTTAAAACCCTCACTTGAGGTTGACATCAGTTGTGAGTAAACTAATTGTAGCCTAATATAGCCTCTCCTAATTTGGGGGCTGTGTTAAGTGGCTAATACTGTAGTGGATTGTTGCAAGAGTGCTCAGCAGGCAAGGGTAATGTGTATTCTCACAAATAAAACTGATTCGATTACCCCCCCAAGTTCAGTTTGTGTCACGTTTCCCATTGTGTTTGTGTGACCTTTGGCGGAATGAACGCGTCAGCAGTCTCCGCTCTCCTCTCCAGCATTATCGCAGTGGGATTTTTTTGCACGCCAAACTCAAATGTTTGCATTGTGAAGTCGGACCAACGCTAACGCCCCTGTTGCGACCAGCGTGCCACTCGGTCACGTGACCCAGAACCGTTCTGCTGACGGTGTTGTGTGTTTTTCCATTGGCTGCCAGTAGATTACATTGTCAGGCCCACGGTAACAGAACATGACCTGCTGATTCTGAGGTGAGCAGGTTTTTATGCACAATTCTCACCCTCCTTTCCAATGAGGAAGTCATTTGATAGCTGTGTATCATGTTTTATGTTATATGAAAGACTTATTAAGATATTCTTTGGTCTTTTCCACACATGTAATTCACATAGAAACAAACAGTGAAGTACACTGCCCATACAGACAGGATCATGTGAGGCAGTGACGTAGCTGTCTCTGGTTAACAAAATGGACACCTGTTTTGTCGGCATTGTTTCTCGTCTGAGAGCTGCTGTTTATTACGGTGATCATTTTGTGTGTATTACACGTGCTCTTTGCAAAAAACAGTTAATTGTTAATTGTCCTGGAACGTGTAAGATACTTGAAAGATGAGACATTCCTTACACCTTGACCTGCGCTGTTCAAAGACTTTCTTTGGCTGTAATCTGGGAGTACTTGTTGTTATGTCAGGTGAGCTATCTCTAGCCTGGGATCAGTCGCCGTTATTTAAATAAGCCAAGGAAAAGGCTACACTGTGTGTATTGTGAGGTATCATGTAGCTTCAAGGATATATGCTCAGAATGCACTTATGGAAATGATTTAACCACCTGTTTGAATAAGAACAGCCTTCTCAGCATGTTCCGTATGCAAACGTGTAGGTCTGGAGGCAAAGCCTGTTCTTCTGTGATTCGACAGATTACGGAAAAAAGATCTGAGACCATCAAAGAACCAAACTTGTCGTCTTCTGTGTCTAAGTTTGAATAGCGCTTGGTGATGTGTTTTTGCTTTTTTTTTTTTTTTGTTGACAATCAAGCATTGCGCTGTTCATGAGACAGACATCCATTTTATGTTTGGGGTGAAATCAGGGGTCAGTTTAAATATACCCCACCACAGTTTAGAGACTGATTTATGTGAAAGTTTGAAATCTGGATGGGATAGTGTCACTAGAATCAACCACAAAGAATCAGAGAAAAAAAAGGTCGTATATTTTCATACGTTTTCTACAGAGCCTGGGGTCAGAATGATCACACAGCAACTCAAAAAGGATTTGTTTTGAAGAGTTGCCAAACACTGAATGCGGCCAAATTGACCCCAAATATAACAGGAGGGTTAAGCGTCTGTTTGGAAGAAGGTGGAATGGATTCAGTCAGTATGAATGGAGTCTCTTTAGAAGAGGAGACTTCTCCCCTGTAGGCTGGTTGCCCGTTAAGCTGCTGATACAGCTGACCGGCCGCGCTGTAGCAGGCCCGAGTTCTACCTCTCCCTAAACCGCACAGGATGTGGTAGTGTCTGCCACTCTGCTCAGATGCAGAGTGCTAGATTTCAGATCGCTCAGATACAGGGTCCACATGTTCATCCAGCAAAGATGCTGATGAACTCATTTAATGTACTGCAGTCTCACATATCCTTATCTGAGGCTGCACTGGAGTAGATGCATGGTGTAGCATGGCGGCCTGTAGCGTAGCGGTTAAGGTACATGACTGGGACCCGCAAGGTCAGTGGTTCGATCCCTGGTGTAGCCACAATAAGATCCACACAGCCGTTGGGCCCTTAACCCTGCAATGCTCCAGGGGAGGGTTGTCTGCTGCTTTCTGTAAGTCGCTTTGGATACCCCAAATGACATGTAATATAAAGTGCAGTATTTTCCACTGTACATGGGGTTTTGGCCCCACATTTCCCTCATACCTTCAAGAGCAGATAATGAAGTGTAAGTAAACATGAGAAAAAATGTCTGTACTTAAGAAAGCATATTCTACAGTAAGTCTACTGAATCAGGATGGTAATATAACAAGATCAGTATAATCCTTTTTACCATTTTTATTGTATTATTTTTTGAGAAAGGCGAACGGTGCGTGCCTGTATTATTTCTATTGTACCACAGGGAGATCTTGACAGGCCTTGATTAAGAGAACAGCAGCGCATGGGATTAATTAAGCTGCTTTTAGTTGTGAGAAATTCCTGGAATTCGGATGTCTGCGGAGCTTAATTGCCTGTATGATTCCACCGTGCCACAGATCAGTACGATCACAGAGACCCCAAAGCAAGAGTGTGTTTCAAAGCAGCCGTTTACAGCCGCTCCTGCCATAAAGGAACCCAGTCACTGGCAGTAGAGCTTAATGAAAGTCTTCTTAATTGAAATTATCAGTGCACAATTTGAGCTGTTGTGGCAGTTACAGGACTGCCATTTTGAGTTAAACTTTAACCCTTTTTTTTTTCCAAAGGGTGATTTAAAAGAAAACACAAGCTTCTTCATAAGGCCTTTTCACCAAATGCTATGAATGTAACTGCTAATACTGCAGCTTTTCAAGACCTTAGAAAACAACCAATGAGTGGCAATTCATAGGGGTTCGCAGTACAAACACAGAACGCTTGCTGTTGATGGAATTACACGTGCAGGCTCTGCGACAGAAGAATTAATAATGTGTGCTCTCGGCAGACTGTGAAGTAACGCAAACAGGGTTTCTATTTATCCGTTTGAAAATGGAGCCTATTCATCATTTATCCAGCTAATGTGTGCTACTGATTTGTGTAATACTATTTATTTATCACTTCAGGCACTAGGAACTGTACTTCCCTCTAGGGTTTTCAGCGCACTACCTGCTCATGCACTTTGTGTTGTACGTCACTTGGGATAAGAGTATCCGCTAAATGCCTGTAATGTAATGTGTTTACCCCATATCTTTGTGATAAATACGATTAGGAACAATAAATTCAAATGTCTACCCATCTATGAATGAGTGCCATTGATATTTATATAGTAGGCTACTACACTTAGGCAAAGCCATAAGTTGGTAACCGCCTGCCTGGTTCCTACTTGTGTTTACAGTGAAAAGTGCAAAGGCAGCATCTGTAACTTGTGCTCTGTGGGAAAGAACACAGTGCCATATCTCACCATTTAAACACACATTTTCACAGGATAGCCTACTGTTTACATGTACTTTTTTGAAACAATTTCTGCAGGCTTTTCAACCTGAGAGTTCTGTTCTTTTTACAAGTTTTCCATGATGTCCCAATCTGCTTTAATGGACAGTGGGGTCTTAGTGTTTATTTGGGTATTGGATATTGTGTGGCATTCCAGATAGATCAGGGATAGAAAAAAGGCTTGGAAAATGCTCTGCTACACTCTCCATCTTTCCTCGCTCTATCTCTCCCCCCCCCCCTCTCAAAGGCAGGTGCATTAGCACTGCTGGGCTTATCCTAAAGCACCTTTACTCTGTCTATGTCCGTCGTACAAGGTTTTCTCTGCTTTGACTTTAACCTTGTTCTGCAGCAAGGACTGAGGTTTCCTGTCACCTGACACATTAGGCCCAGCTAATGACATCGCTGACCTCACTAATCCATGTCCATCAGAAGCGATGACCTCACCAGTGTGGGCGGGCCTACATCACACAGCCTACAGGGCGGAGAACTTCTGCTTCGTCGAGGCGGGGGTTGCCTTTGCTGTAGAAGATGTGAGAGATTTTGGCTCAAATGTAAGGTCATAAAACTGGGGAGAGATGACTATGGTTATTGTGAGAAGACAAAGATGTGCTTTTATGGGCTGAAATGCTCTTGCTGAGCTTGCAGAGAGATGAGTGGAGAACAACAGACCCACGCCGGACCCCACGGTACAGGGCCCGCGGCTTTCCTTTTCATCACCCAGAACCGCGAGCCATCTCAAACTCTCTTTTCCCATCTAAATATTTACTTTGCTTTGCCAATACTGGTATTTTTACACATTGTTCCAGAATCCATGTAATATCCAGCTCCTAAGACAATACTCTGCTTGCCTTGTCCATGGTTTTCAGTCATACGTAGTAGACTGGTAGACTGGTGTTTCGTTATGCCACCAGTCTTGGTTAGTTCCTGTAAATGTGTCTGGTTTTTTTCCATTGTTCCTTTGCTAAATTTAGCCCAGCGTATAGTATATGTCACAAGTTCTTTCTGTTTGACTCACGGAAGCCAATACGTCTCTGAGGATATGACTGTCTATATGAGCAGTGAAGTGTAAACCCTGGTTCTTAAACTAAAGGATGTTGGCAGATACTCTGAAGATGGTGCTCTCCAGGGATTGGCCAGGAGAGTAATTTCTTTGGCCTGCCGTCTCGTGATGTCACTGCATCCGTGGAATGTGGCACCAGAGTGCTACTGGCTCTGACTCCAACCTCTTTCCCGGAGCACCACCTCCTGGATCAACACTGAGGCAGGAGAGAAACAGCCTACCTTTCTTCCTCTGGAAATGAAGCCAGAAAATAGGCATGTTTAGCTCACGACAGACATATTTCAGGGCACGTATTACAAAACTAATTGGCAATACCTCAAATATGTTTTATTATTGAAAGCATATTGTCATATTACATTACATTATTGGCATTTGGCAGACGCTCTTATCCAGAGCGACGTACAACAAAGTGCATACTCATAACCAGGGATAAGTTCGCTGAAAGACCCTAGAGGGAAGTATAGTATAGTATAGTATAGTATAGTATAGGACTTAATGTCCTTCATATGTGTTCAGCGGACAACCATACCTCCATCTTTCATTGGATCCCATTCATCATTTTCACTTTGTTTTTGTAGATCTACTAGTCCTGTTCTGCTTTCTTTCATGCTCCTTAATCGAGAAAGAGAGCCCCAGGACTATACGTCTGTGAACTTGCCTGTTTCCTACTGTGTTGTTACCATATTTCAAGAGAGTCCTGAAATACTGTCATTTTCTTTCTCGGATGACAGTACAGTAAAGTTGTTGAGAAGAAGTTGTGCACACATACTGCGTGGTGTAAAGAAGCCAACGCATTCACACACAACTCCAACTCTGCCATGTTGTCATGACAGCAAGCCAATAGTGTACACTCCCCTTTCTTTTAACTGGAGCTTTTTCTTCTGGAAGAATGCGGAGACTTTCTCTGCCCAAATTCCTGGGTGTTTTTCCAGGTTCATGGTTCCCGGCGCGTAAGTGCCTCATACAGGAACATTGGGTTAATATGTAGAGTTTGGAATCTTGGCTGCAACTGATACAGTCTCCCTCTCCCTCTTGTCTCTGGGTCTCTCCCAGGTCTCTTCCAGTTTGGAAAAGGTCATGTTTGTCCACATGCTTGCGCTTAGAAATCAGACATATCCCTAAACTAGCACCCAGTTTCAGATTACCTCTGGTTTGAGTGAAATTAGATATGGCATATGTTGGATTTACAGATTATTTTTTGCTTTATTTGTAATGAAATTCCTCATAGAAAACAATTAAATGTATCTATGCTGACACAAGGGCACTTTAATTTATCGACTATTATTATAGATAAAAATGTTTATATTTGTAAACATTTTTGTGAATTGTGTAGCTAGGCTATGGGAAGCACGTGCAAGTAATGGCACTTTTTTTCACACGGACAAGGTTTGTTGTCCTTTTCCCATAATCCTTTAGTTGTATTTTTGCCTAGTGCTTTCTCTCTGTCTCTCCTAACTCATTAACCTGGAATAGCCTACATCAAACCATCCTTCAAAGATGGTGGCGGGGCCTGGTTGCCATACCAACCAGCCAAACTTCCTGCTCTCTATCGAAAGCAATAGAGTTCTAGAACACTGAATTTTTTAAATAAATCTTCTTTAAAGACCTTCCCTTAGAAGGTTAAGGAAGATAGCTGTTGAATCTAATTCTATTGGTTCCCCTTTATGGTTACTCTCCATGCATTCCTCTCACTCACAGTGCTGTGTTAAATTTCTCATTACACTGAAACTTCTTAAATTCTCATTATCGGCTACATGAAGTCTCTGCAACTCAAAGGGGAAAATGCTAATGAGGAAAGGATGTTTGCGATGAGAACAGTGTCACTCTTCCTTGTATTCTCTTTTGCCTTTAGTGCTATTGAATTGTATTATTTTCATAGCAACTGTTACTGCTCTGCTCTTGTTTCTGCTGTGATGTCTGTGAAAAACATCTTTCCATGATCTTGCATCGTCTGTGGGTGTGATGTGAAATCTCTAAACCCTGTAAAGGGGGCAGCATAAGGGGGGTTTTATTGAACCGCAGACACTTTGGAAATACTGACATTGTTTCTGTGATTGAAATGAGACAGCACGCTCCACCAACAACTCGTTGAGTAGGGGAACTCTGCACGGGCCGCCACTGCAAAGCATCCATCGGCTCTGGCACCGCAACATTCTGAGGGGGAAAAGGAAGTTGTTTTATTCGCCTAAAGAATAGAAAGCTATTCCGCATGTACTCTGCCACTTTTATCCTGTGGAGGGAGAATGTAATGGGTCTGCTTCATGCTTTGCAGCAATATAATTTTCTATCACTTATTATTTATAATTATTTATATCACTTGTTTGTAGTTTGTAACTGAACAGTTCATAGTGAAGTAATATAAGACTAAAACAAGAGTAGCAATCATTACCCCTTCAGAGAGAAACAGTGAAATACAAGACGCCTTCTCTTCAGATAATTAACCCTACAAACTACTTTCACTTTTGTCTGCTTCTGTTTCCAGACTGTAGGGATAGCATTTCCTAGTGTTTTCAGCCAAGAACTGTGGGAAGTGTGAATGTGGGCAGGGGCAGTAAGGACTTTGTTCCAAAAAATGTACCCTGTCACTTTTGGCACCTCATAGTGCAAGAGAGACAGACGCTGTCCTTGAGATGTAGATGGAAAGTGGCGTGACTCATAAACTCTCAACACAAAATATATTTTTCTTGTGGTCTTCGAGTCTGATGTGTAAAGGCACTGCATGCTGGAAACAAGCCTAGTTTCCACCCTCCTTTCTTGTGGTGGTCACTGTGCTTAGCTGAGATGGGACGGGGGTTGGGATAGCCGTACATCACAGAACGACCACGGTGGGTCAGCCGAGGTGTGAAATGGAAAAGTATTTGCTTCCTTTAGTTCCTTCCTCCGGATCACATTATACATGCATCAGACACAGGGTCGTTCTGTGACCTCACGGATACAGCAGGAGAAATCCGAGCCTTGTCTGTCACAAGGACATGGATGAAAAGTCCCTAATCGATCAGGAGCACTGCGCTGCACATTCCAGGTTAGGGGCCTCCCAAACGGGGCAGCTTGCTAACACACGCGTAAGGGAGTCATGTTCTTATTGCCCTGGATCAAACAGCTATATCAGGGCTGACTGAGCAAGGTGTCCTTAATTGCTGCTTAATTGCATATTGCATGATTGGCCATGGTGCACACCCTGCAAACGAAATTGTAAATAGATTGCATTTATGTAGTGCTTTTATCCAAAGTGCTGCAATGAATGCCTCTCATTCACCCATTCATACACACACTCACACGCCAAGGCAAAAAGCCATGCAAGGCACCAACCAGCTTGTCGGGAGCTATTGGGGGTTGGGTGTCTTGCTCAAGAACACTTTGACACACCCAAGGTGGGATCGAACTGGCGACAGTCCGACTGCCAGGCGACTGCTCTTACCTAACGTTGCCCCTATACTGAAGACCAGCCCTGATGCATGTTCAGTCCTCCATTGTGGTTACCACAGCAACACGGCCGGTGGACTGCTCAACAGGAGGAAGTGGTGTTGCTGACTGCACAAAATGGAGTGCAGAGAGAGTGTCATATAGTTCAATACATCTGACCAAAAAACAATATGCTGCGTTCATCTTTGTTTGTGTATTAATACTGCTTGCGTAGGACTGGTTATGAAAAGGTATCTATGCAAATGCTGAAAAGGGTTATTTTCAGCATTGTTGACTCAATCTCCATAGGATGTGTAAATTGCTTACGTTCTGTCTTCTGAGCCAAATCTGCTTTCTAAGCATAATTTAAAAATAAAACCGTCTTGGGAGCATTACATTTAGCATCATTGGCCGGTTAGCATCACTTTCCAGTTCCTGTTGATGGCATATATGAGGTCTGGTATGTAGTAACAAAAGCAGAACACATGTTGGAAGGAGAAGCTTGGAATTGAATTTGTGCGTGCGTTTTCACCGACATCAGCACATTTCCAACACAGACTGAGATGAGATGAAAACGTATGAAGATGTCATGGAATTAATTAGAGTGATTGAAACTGTTATGACTTGCAAATGGCTCCACTATTTCTACAGTAGGTTCACTACATCGTGCTGACGTTGGCTCTGGACATGCTTGCGTGACATTCCCACATCAGCGGTTTCTCACTGTTGCCGTTACTTGCCTCGAACGGAAAGCTTAAAATTGGCAGTAGAATCTCTCCAGCTGTAGGACATCTCTGAGTTCCCTCTGCACCTGTTGAACTAAGAAGGGCTTCTGTCAGCCATCTTGGAATTGGCCCACTCCAACAGCAAACCAGAGAGGGCTTCATGTATCAATGCTGATGCTGTAGATTATGGCTGTGTTCTTGGGCTACTGGCTATCTGTATATTGTTTAAACAAGACCATAACCTCACAATATGTGTGTGTTTCATCAGATACATTATAGTTTTGGATTAAAATACTTTTCTGTGCTCAATTGATTTTGCCTGGTGCAACTGAGCCAACCAAGAGGACCAGAAGGCAGGGTCTGCACTTTTTGAGAGTATTTTGTATGTTCGAATACATCCAGACAAGCTCAATAAAGTGTGGAAAAGTATTTGAATCCAGAACCATTACGTATTTGACCCAGGTCTGGTTGACACTCAGCAGGATTGGTCAGCCTTAGCTGTATTATGTGTCACTGAGTTAATTGGTTGAACTTGACCTGAATATCAGGCTGCTCTTTAATCTGAGTGTGTGCAACAGACAGCTTGGTGAGGCGGCTCCGAGTTAAAAAGGCGTCACATGACAGCCTCTGAGCAGCGTTGCGTAATTGGAATTACGAAAGCGATAAGGCAGCTATGAGGTGGCTGCCTCTGTCCGTGACTGAATAAGGCAACTTCTCTTCTGTCATTGCCTGTGAAACCTCCTCAAGTCAGTGCATCTACAGTGACTTTCAGTTGATTAGACTAAGCAGTCCATTTTAGCAGTTTCATACCTTTGTTACTGCCTGAGGCTGGTTCTTGTCTTTGCTGGGACTTATTGGATTTTGGATGGAGCAGAATCTCACACTTTGTTCTTTGCCTCACAGTGCAGCTTATGCAGTCATTGTGTGGGGTCCGGACTGCATTATCCTGTCTACATTAAATATTTCCCATCCCCCAGATTTTGCCCTTTGGGACACATAGCCTTTGTGATTAGAATGTTCTTAGCTGAGCATTCTGATGCTGATGTCACATTCTGGAGTTCTAGAATACTGACTTATAATTTTGAAGAACCTTTTTTTTGTTTCTATGGGAACAGCACGCTTCCTCCAGTCTGTTAGGCTGTGACAAGGCTGTCAGCTGAGCATGTTGGGACACAGATGACCTCAGAGCAAGGTGAAGGGTCACAGGAACAGTGGCTTCTCTCTCTTGGGCATATGCAGCTATAGCCTACTAATGCAATTATGTAGTGTTAGTCCACATACTGGCTTTTTAGACAACAGAGAAAATACAAAGGACTAAGGAATATGAAATATTATGGTAACAGGTACAATCAGTGCAGGCCAGCTGACACACCTCTTGTCTGTGGGAGGTGTTGATGAGATAAAATCCCCAAGGGGAGTTTAGTTTATACTGTTGTAAACACAATCACATATTGCTATTATACTGCTTGCATATTTGATACAAGATAATATGACTGCAATAAATAGGCTTTGTCATTATTCTTCATGTTTATGATACCATTGAACTTAAAGACAACCTTTTTGTGATGTTTAATTTATTGTGTTTTTATTTTAATTTCCTTTGATGTCCTGAACTGAACTGAACTGCAAATGTGCAACTTTATTTGCAGCCAGACGAGGCTGTTTGGGTCCCAGGGGGAGCCTTAATCATTTGTCTCTTATCAGTGCACACTAAACGCAAATGTGATTTTAGCGATAGCAGAGCTGGCAGAGATTATTGGCTCTGGTGAGTTGCTGAGCCTGTTAAAGCCCTTTCCCTAACCAGGCTCTGCGTGTTTCTGCATGTGCGTGTTAGCCCTGGACTAAATTCAGTTTGTGTGGAGAATCTCAATTCTCTGTATTTAGTCTAGGACTAGGCTTAAGCTGTATATACAGTAGAGGTACTGGACAAAGGTTCAAAGAAGAGCAACCAGATTGATTCTCAATATAAAGATAAGAATTGCGAGGAAAGACTTAAGATGCTTAATCTCTTCAAGCTTAGTAAAAGGAGACATTGGGGCAAATTGATTGAGGCTTCTAAATTCATAAAAATGATTAACAAAGTGAACTACAGGAGATTGTCCTTAGTAGAACAAGGGGGCTTTAATGTTATTTAGCTCAGCCATTCTGCTCAGCCATTAAGAAGTATGTTTTTGCTCAGAGAGCGGTCACTGTGTGTGCCAGGTCATGTAGTGGAGGCTGAGACTCTGGGGGTTTTCAAGACCAGGCTTGATACGGTGCTAGATACCATCTAGCTTGTAGGTAAACTAAGCAGTAGGTACACTGTAGTGGTAGGTGAGCATTGCTGGGCTGAAGGGCCTGTTCTCCTCATTGTTATGTTGTTATTAGCGGTCTGTGAGCGTGATTCTGCCGTGTAGCGCAGGTGCTTCTCTCTCCACCCAGACAAGGCGTGGTTTCCCAGGTTACCTTGGCGACATCTTCCCCAGGTGTCTGCAGGTTAGCCACCAGTGAAAGGTGCACCTCACCTCCAATCAGCGCTACACTGTTCAGTGTTAAATCAGAAAACTTCTCGAAAGTTATATCTGGGAATATGTAAAGCATGATTGCAAAGGCACATGAAGTGTGAAAATTATGAATTGGATTCAAGGCACTGAATTTAAATATCAGATTGTGTTTAATTTCATGATGAGGGTGAATATCAGAGTAAAACTGAGCATTGTGTAAAAATGGTAACCTAGTCTGTCATTTTCACTGGAGAGGAATAAAGGAGGCATAGTGTTGCTGTGTGAGCTCCACAGTGCTCTCCCTATCAGGAGCTGTGTACGGGGCCGGGCTCAGTGTGTTTCAGAGTGCTGAGGTTCTTAAATTCCAGCGTTTAGCCGTTCAGGAAGCTTGGCTTTGTGCCTGAAGGCTATGTGGGCACCGCCTTTAAACGCAAACATGCCTCAACTCATTACGCATGGTGAAGATGACTACCTCAGAGCCTCTCTCTCTGTCTTCAGGGAGCTACAGCGGTGCCTGTAGGGTTTACTCCGTTAGTACAGTATCTGTCCAGGGGTTGCATTCACAAACCTTTTATTTTATATTCATATTTATTTCATATTTCATAGAAGTCCTGACATATTGTAAGGGAACCTTCAGATAACTTCTTTGGCGGATAAAAAAAGAACAGTTGAACATTACTGCAAAAGGGGAGTTTGATCACCTGTGGATGTCAGGCATTAAAGAACAAAGAGAAGAATGTTTTAATAGGGCGCTGCTCATTGTCCTGTAAGGCACAGACGTAGTTAACGTGGGCATTTCCTCTTTAACGGTCACGATGTGTTCTTCCTCGTTCTTGCCATGAAATGTATTATTATTAGTGCAGTCTGTATTCCTACAGAGCTGGTGGAAAATTACACAGAGTGAAAATACTAAAGATGAGCGCAGACTGCTTTAATTTAGTGTTGAAATGATTGTTTGTGTATTGGTGGTAATAACATGACCAGTTCAGTGCAACAGTATGATGTCATGTTGAAACTGGTCAGTTATACGGAATCTCTGAAATAACCCAGTGAAACTTCAAGGCTCAGCGACCGCAACAGTGGGTTTGCGGTCAAGAAAACGGTTCCACAGCGGAACCAGACGGTTCCACAGCGGCCCTTCCGTTGGTGAAGTTGGGCATTGTCCCAGAGTGCAGTCCTGTTCCGGGGCCAAATCTCACCCCTGAGCTTAACACACTCACAATGCCACTGCTTAAGGGGCCTTTTGTGGAATGTCAACCTACCTCCCCTATCCAGCACCCCCCCCACACACACACACACACACACACTCACACACATACACACACACACACACATACACACACACACACACACACATACACATACACACACACACTCACACACACACACACTCACACACACTCTTGGCCTCCTTTAAAACAGCACATGATATGTACACTATCGAAGCAGCCCTGTCCCTTGCTCCTGACTGCAGACGTGGTCTGCGTCTCGTAACACACTGAGCCGGAGCAGACCTGAGCTGGGATCAGTCTAACCCGCTCTTTGACACACTGAAAATAACCGGTGCAATCAGAGTTGCTCTTGGGCTACAGACGCAGGCTGTCTGTAGCTCAACAATGCGGATGAAAGGTCTGAGCTGAGACCGGAGCCATAACAGTGAACACTCCGGTGTGTACGAGGCCTGTGTGGCCTCTGATCAGACTCGCTCTCCGGCGGAAGTGACGGACGGCCTTTGAAACGACATCCGTTACTGTTTCAGTATCTGGGGCTCGATCTCTTTCAAGCTGTGGCGTATTGTGTTTGTGGAAACGAGAGCTCCTCGATGTGACTGCACAAACAATCGGTCGCGGTTCATTAGCGCAGAGGGCCAGGTTTGATGCAGCTGCTACGATCGCTCACACATTTTGGTTATTTTTCACTGCGTGCCCAGTGAAGCAAAACTGAGGCTGAAATGAGAGCTTCTTTGGAACCATGGATTTTCAAAATCTGTTTTATTTTTCCTCCTCGATGATTGGCTAAAGACATTTTAGATGTCTATTTATAACATATTCCGTGAACAGTCACGCATCCATCATCACCAAATCATTTTTTGCAGTGCTGCTGCACTAGTTCACACCAGTTCTAGAGTTATCTCAGTTGTTTTGCTCTCCCAAATTCCTAAAAATAGCATTTGAGGCCAAGCTGAAATTATGATGGTGAAGCTGTATGAATAAATTTAGAATGGCTCCCACTCGTGTTTTCCAAGCTCTGACAATGCTTAACAAACAGTGTTCAGGCAGTCTGGAACAGAGCATATAGCATACCAGACATCGCCATTTATTAGTGTTAGTCAGAGCCTCAAGGTCTTTTAATGTGTGATTAACTGGTGATTTTGTATGAATCCAGATAACTATTCCTTTCTGGTTGTTTACCGAAAAATAGAGCTGTTATCTTGTATACAGATTTTTATAAATGGTAAATACACTTGGGGCTTCTTATCATACACAGCCTACAGCTTTGTTCTTCTGTTGTCTATGACTGTTTTGAATGTTTTGAGCTCTGACCAAGGTGAATCTTGTACACACATTTTGTTAATTTACCCATATAAACAGTTTTAAGTCATTCTAAAAAAATGTTTTAGTATTTAGTATTTTTAGGGCTTATTATGATGCATGTAACCATAGCCTTGTTCTTCGGTTGACTGTGACTGTTAGATGTTTTGTGGTTATGCTGTGTTGTATGATAACGTGGGGTGGAGGCGAAAACCTCTCAGCCAGATGAAGTGAGATGGCTCTATCAGTAACGTTTCCCCAAAGTTGACTTCCTCACTGACCTCCTGTCCTCTTGGTCCTACAGGAGCTCTGACCAAGGTGAAGGAGAGCCAGAAGCACGTGGAGGAGGGCAAGATGGAGGGCCCGCAGGCAGACGGCGTCAACGAGCGCTGCAACATCATCTCCTTCGCCACGCTGGCCGAGATCCAGCACTTCCACCACACCCGCGTGCGCGACTTCAAGGCCCAGATGCAGCACTACCTGCAGGAGCAGATCGGATTCTTCCGGAAGATCACCGGCAAGCTGGAGGAGGCTCTGCAGAAGTACGACAGCGCCTAGGAGCCCTGCTCACCTCCCGCCAACCCCCCTCTCGCGTGCGGGCTCGATTATTCCCAAAACGCAGGCGGATTTAACCAGCCAAGCTTTAGCAAAGCAGTCCAGAGGGCAGGAGAGAAAGCCTTTCCCTTTCCCATCGTGTTCATGGGAGTTCTCCGCCAGGAAGCTTCAACTCCCGTTTTTAACCACTGATGTTTTCCCAACGGCCGGAAAGTTCTGGAGAGACGCGATGAATCGTTGATGAATGGCGCTGTTTGATCCCTTTCCAGATAAATGGGACACAATGTTTTCTTCCAGGGGAGGAGGGGGACTTGGCCTTAACTGGGGATTAGCTCACAGCTGCAAAGCCTGCAAAATATCTATTTTAAAGGGTGGGGCTACACACACTGCCGGGTTTGGTAGGTGTAGAAGATCGCAAGGGGTGGGTATTAGGGGTTTTTACACAAAATCCTGTATTAGAGAAAAAATTATATCGTGAAAGCAAATCATACCATTGCTTACGCAACCAATGTAACTTTTTAAGGACTGTATGTTTTAAGCCTTACGACTTTTTCAGAAATATGTTTTTAATATTGAGTACTACTCGAGCTTCCAGTGGGATGCTCAGATGAACAGTCCATAAACTGGTCCATTAAACTCGGCCTTCTGATTACAACCTGAGGCCTCAACAGCTGTACAGATCTGGCAAAATGTTTACAGTTTCCTAGCCACTGTCTAGTGCCTTTTTCAACCCTGTCTCTTTGGTATATTCTAACTAAAAAAGGTATTTGATAGTTGATTCATTTTCCAAACTGAAGAATTCACTCCACTAATATTGCAGGAAAATGACTTGACCACAGTTGCACTGGGTTGGAATGGCGGTTGGTGCTGCCCTTCCTGTTGCATTTCCTTCAATGCTCCCTTCCTGTGCGGACCGAGACAAATGCTGTTCCAAAGGATCATGTGATCATTCCTTTGAATTCTGGGAAAACATGGACTGGAGTCTGTGTGAGACACAAGTAGAAAGAAATAAGACGGGAAACCAGAGTCAGTAGGGGGAAGTGTGAACACCAATGTGTGAATTTCTTTCCCCACGGTCAACTTGCGATCACATTCGCCGATGGATACTAGCGACAATGCGTCTGTGGAAAGACACGGATTGGGATTTTCCTGTACCGCTATTGGCCAGGGCGGGTAGGGGCAGGGATTCCTGGGACACCGTACACATCATAATGAACACCAGATCCAGTTCCTGTAAAATGGTTCATTCACCCTGGGACACTGCAGAATCCTTGGTGATGTTTGACCTTTGACCTGTTGTGCAGGGGACTCCCAGCCTGATGTAGAGTAGAGACAGGCAACTGATGTTGAAATAAACTCCTCCTTCACAAACTGGTCTTCTGAGGTTTCTTCTACAGCTCTGACCTGACGGCTGCTCTCTTTAATAGATGTTGGTCCTGATGAGTTCTTATTCGTTAGGGTAAAACCACACATTCTCTGTCGAGAAGCAAATTTGACATCCCCTCCACTGAGAGGTGATATATCGCATCTGCAAAGCATGTTGGGATATCATGGCACGATAACCAGTAAGATTAAAGATGCGATGTGTAAATTGTCCCCTCCACCATTTTACATTTTATCAACCCCACAAGTGATCTCTCTCGATTGTGAGGTGAGAGAGATGGCAGGCGATCTCGTCAGAGGGGGTGTGGCTTCACCCAACTGCTTTCATCTTCAGACCTTCAAGAACGTATCCCAGACGGGTGGAAAGTCCAGGGCTCAGAAAGTAAAAGTCCTGCCATGTGTTTCTTCCACCCATCAGCTCACTGATTAAGTCTACCTCCTGTCTGAAGAATTGTCATAACAAGCAAATCCAGGTGATTGGAAAATACTGGGGAGGTGTTATTTTCTGAACCTGGATTTTACACATACAGTAGATGGCGGATACTGATACAGGACAGCGATGGTTGGGTTATTGTTTTAGATTCAAACACTTTTCTTGCCTGGTGCAGTTGAGCCAGCCAAGACAACCAGAGTGTTTCATAGGTTTGAATACACCAGACAAAGCGTAGAAAAGTATTTGAATCCAAAACAATGACGTATTTGACCCAGGTCTGATTTCAATTTGATTCAGCCAGTCATGTAGCCACCAGTCTGTTCACCTAGCTCCCAGTCTGTTCACCCAGCCCCCAGTCTGTTCACCCAGCACCCAGTCTGTTCACCCAGCACCCTTCCCCTTTTCCTGTTTACACACCACCTGACCGCTTTGAGGAGAGTAGACAACAAGACAAGCTTTTACTCAGAGTGAATATTCAACCACTTTGAAATAGCTTTTAGAATATTTTAAAATACTTATGTAAAGATTGCATAAATACACATCACTTATATATCATAATAATGAAGGCTGTACTATCAAATAGAAACTGGTAACATTCCACACAATACTTAATTTACGAGAAACTCCAGATACTAATCTGTGTCTGGGTGTGTGTGTGTATATCTGTCCATTTCACAGTTGCTGACGGCTAGACCTGACGTTGCTTTTAGGAAATTGAGTCACATTTAGTGGAGAGGTAGGAGGAGGAAGTGTGTCCATTTCAGTGCATGACGAATGTGTGTGTGTGTGTGTGTGTGTGTGTGTGTGTGTGTGAGCGAGGTGAAGAAGGGGTGGGGGCACTTGGTAATGGATTCCACAGCAGGGGACGGTGGTGAGTGTGTGGGCTTGGGGCGTTATGGTGCTGCATGGTGTCACCATGGTAACTCCTGGCCTGTCAGGAAAGCAGTGTTATTGCCACCCCATAACTGCTACCAGAGGATCCTGAGGCTTCATACACCATTAGGCTCTGGCTACAGCTGGTCTTCTGTTAAGCCATTTTGAGAAGTAGGCTGCAGAAAAGCCTTTTGTCTGATGTTTGTGATGGTGCACACTGTAAGCTGGGGTGCCTCCCAAATGTATTACCTTTGGCTGTACTATTAAATAAACACTGATTTGGATTTAACAGCCCTCTTGATGATTACTTAGGTTACCTTTGTGAATTTAGGAATCGGCTTTGTGAACTCTGTTGGGGGGCACTAATTCACATAAATGTCTTTGTTCTGTTGTTGTCTTGCTTGGTTTAATTGCAGATGGTTATTGAATCTGTACTATCAGATGGTAAAACAGTGACTTGTCAAAGTTCTTCCTGGACTAAACTTCAAACAGACTTGACATCCCCACCATTCATTAATCTTTGAACAAAAATGTTCATCTCAAGAAGAGTTGTATCTGTGGGGTGTTTTCTGTTGATTCACACAATTGTTAGATTTGATTTCTTTCTCGCAATAGTTGGTTATTTATTCCATAAAAACTGTACAGTATCACTTAACATTTTCAGTCTTTCCAGGAAGTCAAATTCCTTGATGGATTTAAACAGGTTTTGTCATTAAACACATTGACAACAGGGCTGCCAAATTAATTTCGAGATTTTAGTGCTGAAAAGTAGCTGTAATTGAGCACCTGTTCAGGTAGATTAGATTTTTACTGAATTGAACATTCACACCTCATGTGTTTGCAGTCATGACCATAGGTTTGCTTAGTGATTATACCTGGTTCAGAACTGGACACCTTGTCCCTCTAGGTAGTAGTTTACAGTCACGGTGCAATGATGATAATAGCCATTTAGATTTTTTCCAAAACACTGAAGGCATTAAAATGTCAACCGTTTCAAGGATCAGCTGCAAACCAAGCTTCTTATTTCTCATTTGATCCTAATCAAGATGAGAACTGGGCCAGTTTGATAACAGATACATTCTGGGAACTGGGCCCACTTAGCAGATTGCGAGCTCTGCTTTTGGCAGCCCCTCTCCCTTATCCCAGTATGTATTTCAGACATGAAAACACTGTCTCCTGGGAAATGTAGTTCAGCACTGCCCTCCAGGACTAGTATTGCCTTGAGAAATGGGCGCTCTCATTTTAGAAACATTTTCTTTTTCTTTGTGAAATTTGCCTGATAATTACCAAGGGACTGGCTTTAGAATGAAAAGGACCAACAACTCTATGGTGGTATGATAACTATGTCGTACTAAGTAGATAAACCTATAGATTTACCCATGACAATCTTCATCCAATAAAAATTAGGCCTAGCATTGCAGAGGGGTGGGAGATATTTCAATACTGGAAAATGATTCAGCCATGCATTCTGTTATTTTGGTTATTGCCTAAACCTAACCACAGCCTAATTTGAGTGAGAATTTTGCCTTATTAATGTAAATAATTTATAATGCTCACTTGTGTTTCTCGCTGTGCTGTCCTGAATTCCCTTGGACTGCTTTCTGTTTACATTTACACAGGAAAAACCCTGAACCACGCCATCTGTTCTAAAGATAACTGAATGCAGAAATACAGAAACCTCCCTTATTTTCCTCCCGTATGTCTTACAATCAATAAGGATTTCTGGTCTATATGACTGATTACTAAGTTGCTGTTTTCAGTAATTACTCGGGAAGGAGAAGTTATGTTGTAACTGTATTACAGTTTTATGGAAATACAAATGCACATGTATAAACAAGAGGAGTAGAAGTAGGTTGACATATTGATTCTTTTAATGCTTTTTGATAGAAAGTCAATGTTACAAAAATCAACCTAATATTACAAACAGTGGTACACCATTTTCCATTTGTTGAATGCATACACTGATTTACAGAAATAATATTTAAGCATTACAACATAACAGTATTACAACTATTGTCTAAGTAATCCCTGCAGAAAAAGATAGCTCAAGCTCAGTTTTGAAACAGCTGGTAGCTGGTTGACCAGTTCAGACCAGCTTAATACTCAACATGGTTTGACCAGCTCAAGGTATGTTTTGAAACGGCTGGTAGCTGGCACTTTTGAACTGGTCATATCTGGATTTTACAGCAGGGATGACAGAAAATGTTTATTTTTGTTGCAGAAAATGATCATTTGGAAGTGTAAATCTTAGTTACTGGAAAAAAACTAAACATATGTTCCCAAGTAAGTCACCAGAATTATGTTTAAAGTTTGTTTTAGAGTTAGAACATCCAGGGGTCAGAAAGTCCTGCCTTGTGTTTCTTCCGTCCATGAACTCAGCAAGCTGATTTCACAAATTAGTTATCCTGATCTCCTGGCTGAATAATTATGCTAATTAGCTAATCCAGGTGGGGAGGACTTTTACTTAGTGGATCTGGATTTTACACCTCTTACTGACACACTCCTTTACTGCAGCAGACAAGGCCAGATAGATGTCCAGTGCCAGGCTGCTGAAGAGGCAAGTCTGCCTGCGGTGGATAATGTGGGTAAACTGTGCAGGAAATGCCTTCCAGATGCAGTGAAACAGCAGGAAAACAATGGCTTACAATGCAGCTTGAGTCTGGGAGGAGGCTGCTTGGCTTACAGACACTGAGGGATAAGAATGATTCATTGTCTTCAGAAATCCAGCAGCTAAAACACACAGCACCAGTGACCGATTTTACTGACTGATGGTTTTAATGGGCTGCAATGATATTCGGTTTTGAAAAGGTCACCAGGAAAACAAAACAATCAAAGCAGGTTTTGTTGAAATGATAACAAATCTACATTTGTGTGTATGTATATATATTTATTTTATAATACATTTTGCTTAAGTGGTGACTGAGTACCTTTGGTTATCCTCTATTTTGAATCGCACATCACACTCTTCCCCAGGACTCTGTCTAATGTTTTCCAGACTTTTCTTGCTGCCAATGGACAGATGCCTCAGAAGGTAACGCCCTGACATTTCTTTCTCAGAAACAATTTTTTCCAAATACCTAACCAAGTGAGAATGTTCACTCGGCAGTTTATAATGTCTGGATTTTTACAAAAACAGTAAATGTTTAAACCACAAAATGGCTTCAGAAACCAACTAGGCATTTGATCCTGCAATAACACTAAGGATGAAATTTGTAGAACACTTTGCCTTAATGTACAGTGCCTCATACCCATGGGTTTCTTGTTACAAAGGGTTGGGTCCAGATTTTGTCAACAATATGTTCTCTCTTTATCAAGCACTATTGACACATTGCTGATTTATTTGCATAACTCTTGCATAAATTCAGCTGGTCAAGCTGTTCTTACTGCATATGGTGCTGGTAGCTTGTCTGTGCTGGTAGCTGATTATCTTCCCGCCAGTTGTTTCAAAACATGACTTGAGCTGGTCAAACCATATTAAGCTGAGAGTTGGTCTGAACTGGTGAACCAGCGAAACCAAGCCAAGCTAGGAGCTGGTATGAACTGTTCAACCAGCTACCAGCTGTTTCAAAACTTGAGCAGTTTTTTGTTGTCACTTTCAGTCTTGCTCTTTCTTCTCACTGAAAAGCAGATACAGATAGTGAGTGGAAGAAATTATGAGGTCTACAATCAGCCTGGAGTACAAACTTCTGCTAATGCTAAGTACAAAATAAATTGTTACTGCAGGCTTGTAATTTAGATGGATAGCCAAATGCTAAGTGTTTGGATTTTAATAACCGCCTTTAATAACCTGTGCCTTCCTCATACTGTTAGCAATATCTAAAATGAGCACACCCCAGATCTCCCCAGCTTTTGTTTAATGTATGATGTAACTTTATCTTGGTCACAGTATCAAGGGCTTCGCCCTGTTGGTCTAAATTTGTCCCACAATATTTGTAGTCACACTGGACCCAATTACACCTGTATATCTCAGCTTAAACCACACTAATCTCTTTATAGTTAAACAATGTTCCCCTCATGTTCTGAGATTTCTCTCATAACCAGTAGTGTACAGAGTCCCCAGTGCTCCATCCCATTCACTGCCATTTCCTGTCACATGACTAGCTACAGGCTCCCAAAGGGCATCTCAGAACCAGGAAGTGTACAATGAAAGAACATTAGCATGTCATTCCACATATTTTCACTTTTTTTTCCCCAAGTGGAAAGAGAGTGGGCTCCAGCCCAGGCAGAGTTTTTCTTTATAAGGCAATCCAGTGCCATTTATAGCCCGTGAACATTTTCACTGAAGCAGTCATCATAGTCAATAATACCATATGGGCGTGCTGTACTGTGAAAATGAGTTTTTGCTTTACAACATACTCTGTAGCTACTTTTAGACTGAAGTGGAAAATAGAGTCTTGGACATTTTCAGAATTCCACCAGCTGAGTACACACATTAATCTCTATACAGATACAGAAATCTACTTCATGGATGGACATCATTATTTCTCAGTTAAACAACCATTACTTGTATATCATAATAATGAAAGCTGTACTGTAAAATAGAAACTGAACTGGTAACATTCCACATAATACTGTTCCAATAGACTGAAAAACCAAATATTAAAAGTCACTTTATTCCATAATATATGCAATCAGTTCTGAAAGCTACACTGGCTTCTGGCTTCAATATTCAAACACGGTTTTGAAAGGCATGTTGTGGTGCCAGAACAATGCTCGTATTGGTGTAATTGCATCAATTATCTAGTATAAATGGCTGTTATAGACACGATAAGCCAGATTTAGCCAGGCTTCTGTTGTGCTTTTGTCATTGTGGTTGGGTCATTAATTTTAGTTATTACTTTCCCTGCGCAGCATTACAAGTTCTGTGATCACTAAAACGAAGAAGAACAGCGAGTATGAAACCAAAACACTCACACTATCCAAAGTGCTTTGCACTGAGTGAAGTACAAGGAGCATTTAGATAAGAATTGTGGAACCGGACCCAGATTTATAGAAAGTTCTGCCATAAATTCTTGTGTCTTGGACAACAAAAGGCATCCGTGCTCTGATGTTTTTTCCCTTGGCTTATTTTCTCAAAAATGCCTGGTCAACCCAAAAATCTCTGTTCCCATTGAAAGGGCCGTGATGGCCTTTGATCCGTGACGGGTCGTTTGATGGGGAGTCCCGCAGTGTCACTTGGGTTATCTCTCCAGGGGAGGCCTGAATTTAGGAGAGAATTTCTGAAGAATCTCAGAATTCCAGTTCCTCAGATCAGGTTACAGCATCTCCACAAGGAATTCCCCATTCCCATTCAACTGAACAACATAAGAATGTGGGTCATCGTGTGCTCTTCTGCACTTTCAGATCATTTCTGGCTAGATGATTATTTCTTTTAGAATAGTCTGCTCATTTTGTTTTTTATGTCAAATATTTGATCACTCACTGGGTCAGTGGGTGTAACACAATGCACAAAAGCTTTTTCAGAATCTGAAGAAAAGGACAAGAATCTTTGAATTCTTTGTGAAACTGAAAATAGACTCAACTCAATCATCAGAATGATTTTACTTCAGAAATGTATGAGCTGGTTTATGCATTCAGGAAGCTGCATGTTATGTCTTTAGAAAAAAAAAGTATAAGGCCAATTTGACCAACTGTCACTTCAGAACACTTCACCAAGATGGAGATTTCATTGTTCTCCATTTCTTGTGATTGTTTTCACACCTCCAGTAGCCCAATCTTTGTCAATGCTCCACCATACGGTCAGCTTGCTACCAGTCACTCTGTTGCAGACCATGACTAGACATTTCCTCAGAGACCATTATTCATTGACTTCCTCAGACAGCGATCTTATTTCCTGGTCCTGGCGGGTGAGCTTGTTTTCATTGTTACTCAGCACTTAATTGATCAATGAAACCAGTTGATTACTCACCTCACATGGTTTCTTAGGTCTGAATTGGTTGCTGATATTAAGGTGAAAACAAAAACCACCACACCACACCCTGCAGCTCTCCAGGACCAGAAATGAGAAATGGGGAAGTGGAAAAGAGGTATTGCTGCCCATAGATTTGACTACAATAAACAACAACTAGCACAGACGTCTGAAACCCAGGTCCTGGAGAGCCATAAGGGCCGCTGTAACTGAAACAAGAAGTGTTTTTCCTGCAACAGCAACAATCAAAGATACTCACACTGTCAAACAGGAATATGAGAGCTGGACAGTAGGATAGGGACAATCATATTGGTATACCCTTTTCTGAAAACGTGTATTTGAGTGAAGGATAATATTTTGTTTGCCAGTACATTTTGTTTATGTTCACTCACTCCATCTTTTTCTTTATTTTTTTTATCAGTCGCTGTCATGGTCGCAGAGCAATTGTTTGTGTGAAGCAAAAAACAAGCTTTACAGTAAGTCATTAAAAAGGGAACCAAACAGATATTGTTTACAATTGAGGTTTCCCCATCAGGCAAAAAGTCAGATGAGGATCATACGCTTTCCTACTGCTGTTTGCCACCATGCAGTGACTTGCATTTCTTAGACATGTTCGATTGTCTTCTTTCTGGTTCATTCTCAGGGGCAAAATAACAGGTTTGTTATCTTACAGTAGCTAACAGCAGATTGAGCATTGCCTTCTTCTTTATCTTGGAATGCTGAGAAGAAAGTTATAAAAATAAAGCTTAATTCTGAATTTTGAATGTTCAGTTCTTATATTTATAAACCAAAATATCTGTTGCTAAAACTGAAGGTTTTTATTCAATATTCCAAATTACAACCACATATCCTCTACCATACCGGCCAATGTGCATAGTTTTCCCGGCGATAAATGGTCTGTATCCCTTTAATAGTTATTGCCAGGATTGCCACTGCATTACATCAGACTGGCCCTGTTGAATTGTGATACAAAGCCCATTGAAAACTAAACTTTCTGTTGAAAGTTGTCCAGGGAAACAGAGTTTCAGCCCTGAAGGAAGTAAAGTAATTTTCTTGCTTTTGTGTCAGGCCTTCTGGAAGAAAAGCCCCACTGGTCTTACAACTCCTCTACATAAGGTAGTTCATTATGTAACTGGAAAGGCAGGATTACGTGTCAGGACAAAGTGAAAGTTTGCACAATTATATGGACCGACAGACATACTATTCTTAGAAGTATGACCAGATTGTTTTAGAAATGTTGGCGTTATTAGGAAGGAGGCAATGATGACAATAAAGAAAAGAGAAACCTTATTTACTCTATCAGGGTGTAGCTTCTGTAAAACAGGAAGTTAGAACATTTAATTTAATCTCCCAGAACCACCCACATGCTCAACAAGCTGTGTGAAAATCGATGAGGTCATACTTTCACCCTGGAAAAATGTCGTCAGGCATGGGGTGACAAATTAGGTAATATCAGATACAGCTCCACGAAATTAACAAGGTTAAACCACAACATGTTCTGGCTGGAAATAACCTGATTTCAATAGTTTCAGAATAACAAATGCTTTAAAAGAGCTATAAAAATAATGTCTTATGCAACATTATGACCATCTGTTTTTTTGACTACAGAAATGGTCTCAGTGATGTGATGGCAAAATGTAAACACACAGTCTTTTTACCACAATTAGTGACCTTGAATCTTACGTTCCATTTATTTTAGCTTGAAAAAATTGTATATCTCAAAAACATCTTATGTCTGGAGGTTTGATTATGCATTATGAAACCATAAAACGGCAACAGCACACAAATTATGCTCGCTTTCTAGTTGTTTCTGTGCAAGCTCAAAAAGGCAAGGTTTATAAGGCACTGACAATGTGCATTTCATAAAAATTCTCTCTGAAAAAATCTCTGAAACCATGCTGTCGAATGTTCTCTCTCTCCAAGGAAACTCATGATGCCTCTGTATTTCTTTTTTAATTTGAGGAGGAGAAGACGAATACTCCCCTTTACTCCCTGAACAGGAAGAATTCCACACCCCGGACCCCCCTACCCAGAAGCCCTAATTCATGTTGTCTGAAAAACGCTGACTGTTTCCCCTTCTCTGGCTGAGCTCCAAGGGGCCTGATTTTTTCTCACTTCTTTTGCTCTCCTGCTACAGTCTGTGCAACTCCTGTAACCTCCCGCTGAACGCAAAAGATTTGAAGAAACTAATAACTGACTGAGGATAATTCCTCCCACAATACTTTTTATTGTGTTTTGTGGTACGTGATTAAAATTCTTTTTCCTTTCCTCTTTTCTTAGATTCAAGGAACACACAGTATTTGCTATTAAGACAGAAACAGAAATGCAGTAGTCCAAAATTTGACCAATCAATTTTGTTCAAAGCTACGCTGCTGGATGTGACATGGGGTGGTTGACAATTTTAAGGGAATATAGTGCTAAATTATCACCTTGCTAGACATTTATTAAGCAGTATATTATAAATGGTTTTGTAATAATTTCAAAGTCCCTGATATGGGTCCTGTTTGACATGAGGAAGGGCCCCCTGTACTAAAGGAGCAGAAGGTTGTGTGTTTTCATTGGCTCTTATTGTGTCCTGGCTAGACAGATTACACTGAGCTTTTTAGCCCAGCACAGCATATTCTGAAGCTTGGCTTTTCACTGAGCTGCTTTGGAACAAGAAAATCTGGTTATTTGTTTCAGAAATGTACAGCATGCAGTAACTGAAAGGTTATGAAAGTGTCCACAGCGCGTACATCTTCCTGGGGATGGGATGTGATTGTGGACCTGGGCAGAGGTGGGGAGGGGGTGATTAATGAGTATCATGGACACAACACTTTTTTTCTCCTCCCCCACCAATTTGCGCCCCTTCAGGCGATTTTGTTGATTGCTTATATCACGTAGCCTATCCGTAATGATTGTTTATATCATGTAGCCTCTCGCTAACAATTGTTTATATCATGTAGCCTATCGCTAATGGTTGTTTATATAACGTATCCCTTGAACTAGCCCTGGATAAATGAATGGTCAGTGCGGCTAATTGTAGTTATTTTCATTTGCTCAATTGTATCCTCTTGTTTCAAAAATGGGCATGCAGTTTAGTTGGAATGGGTAGCTTATTTATTTAATTTATTTCCAGGTATTCTCCACTGTAAAAAAAAGGAACCTATAATGTTCATAAACCTCTACACATTACAGGTACTCACTTTTACCCTGCACGGCCATGCACTTACCCCTTAATAAAACCTCATTACTGGAGCTTATATGAGCAAAATTTACCCTACACATAACAGTCAGGAATAGGACTGGGGTTCGGTTTATACTGCTTTAGTGGACTCACTAAATGTTTGTAATGAGAGAGAGGACAAAAGGCTATGCTGTGCAGGAATGGAACCAGGAGGTATTGTATGTTCGCTGTTCGCTAAGTTACATGACCAGCCGGTGAGCTACCGTGTCCGGGTCCTGATACTCTCGCATTTAACCTGCTCTGCAAACATACTGTTCTGTGGCTGGGCTCAGCCAGCTAAAGCCTTGGCTTTGATCATATGTACATGCTGTTTCAAGAAGTCCTCTGAAGAAATGTCAGGATGATAAGGGAAAGGGTGGATCTCACCATCTGGAATAATGTCCCTTTATGATGTAGCTGTGTCTCACTGAGATATGGCATTGACCGAGCTTGTGAATCACACTTGATTTCTATCTATACGTATTTAACAGCGATCTATCCCTATGAGTCATACTGACTTGTCTGTGCCATGGAATTCCCCAAATCCAAGGGAGTAACAGCAAAATGAATGTGAGAACACAGAAGGTGGTCAATTTGCACAAGTTAAATTTCTGGGTCTTGTTCAAAAATGGATCTTTAAAAAAAAGCCATACAGTATAAATTAAATTGCAGCCAGTGTTTATGACACCACAAGACTCATAAATTCAGCACAGTGTTTTTCTCTGACAAAAAAATTAATTGCAGCACTCACATCTAATTCTCATTGTCTTTGGCAGTGAAAACAATTGTGCAACATCTGCCAGTTAGCTCTAGTCGTGACATTCATCATCACAGGTCAAAGGTGAAACAGAGCAGCGGCATTGTTAAGGAGCAGAAGGTGGCATATAAAATCGGGAAGAATGAGGTGCTTTGGTGTTCAGGGCTGGCAGAACCGGAGTAAACAGGGAACAAAAGACTTCCTCTTATATAATTATTCTTTGTGGAGTTGGATCGTTGCCTATATGTGCATGAATAATGTGCAACATTGTTCTTTGGTAAGCATAATAGATGTCATCAATATTTTGATGTATATACCCCATTAAGTGCCAACAATAAAACATTTCTAAATCATTCTTAATCAATGACATTCTGTATTTATTGCCTGTTTTATAGTTTTTATTTGTCTGATTGAAATGTATTTACAATGATAGATTGTGTCCATTGTTTACTCAAATTATCTAAAATATCCTCAGTGCTTGGATAAACCAAATACTCTTATCAATGTCTGCCATAAATTAAAATAGAGGAGGAGGCTCCCTATATCTGAATGGAGGATTCCATATTTGGTGATTCACTGATTGATTCACACAAATATACATATACAAATACACATATACTCCTTCCGATTAGTGAATTGGCAGACACAGTTACGAATATTGTAATCTTTTATTTTCTCTTAGAATCCTTGCCTCCCGCTGAGCTAAACATTGCTAACAGATTCTTTCACTGCTGTGTGACATTTAGAAATATGTGGGGGTATTTCACAAATGCTTGGTTTCTTCTCGAGCTCAGTCACACATTTGGACAATAACATTGGTAAAAAGACGTGTTTAAGTCTGGGAGACATGCCAAGATTTGTACTTCTGGCTACACACCAGTAATTTCAGTATTTTATCCTGATACTGCCAAACATTACAAACCAAGTAGTAGCATGTGAGATTATGTGTAAACAGAATTACATAAAACAGTTGCAGTGGCCATTTTGTCTAAACCTGTTCCCTTGATATGTAAGCGATGCTGTAATTCTCATATCAGGCATCAAGATTTTTTTATCATTCACATTTTTAAGATTTCTGTTTGACAACAGTTTTATGATCAAAACAATTCATCATCATTTCATTTCATTTCCTCTTTTACTCTTTATTTCATAATCAGGCTCAATGTCAACACAGGCTTTGTCATTTTGCCATTCAAAGACATTAGTTAAAAGGCTACTAATGACATTATACGCTTTGCAACCTGGACAAGACCCACTGTTGTGCAAACCTCATGTAAATGTCCACTGCCTCCTTAGGCCTAGTGCTTACCAAATAGCATGGACGTGCACCAGAATCAGTAAACTGTTATGAAGAAAAATGATGGTGGTGTTATTCAATTAGCCATCTGACGTCTGTGCAGAACACACTTAGCCGATTCATCCAGTTGTTCTTTGTGTCCGTTAATTCATCTTTGGGCTTTAAACCTAATAACAGTGTGAGCACAGAAAGCTCTTATAACCCCCTCCTCTCTCTCTTTCTATCTCTCTTTCCTCCCTTCCTCTCTTGCTCTTTCCCCCTCTCAGTTGGCAGAAACATAATACAGGTGACTTGTTTTCCTCCCTTTAAAATCAATTAGCAAGCACTGTTATCAAAAGCCGTCCGCTTCCCCTTTCCCACAGACCTCTGGGTAAAATAAGCCTTCTCCCAGTAGGCCATATACAAAGGCTGGATGCTCAGGTTAACACAACAGCAATGCCACATTCCAGACCCAAAGCGTCAACAAGTTTAGGGCAGACAGGACAGGGCACAGAGGGGGGGGATCTCTCTCTCTCTCTCTCTCTCTCTCTCATATTCTTTTTCCACCACATCCTGTTCTCTTGTGAAGACAGTTGTTATTAAACATTCTTTAAATATTATTTGCCATTCTTTTTTCCCCCAATACTTGTCTGAGAGCAACTGAACCTGTTGAACTGTCAACTACCTGTGTTTTTTCAAAAATATTTGTTTTCAACATTCAAAGTCAGTATTCTAGGCAGTGTTGCTTTCAACTACCAGTAGAGGTTGTTGCATCACTATTACAAAGTTCAGTTAAGTGCTCTAATCACAAATGTGTGATCTTACCCTTAAGGGCACATCATCTGTGTCATGCAAAAACCTTGTACTGAAAGGCCTTTTGTACAAAATACAGCATTACGTGTGTGCGTGTATGTGTGTGTACATGTATGTGTGTGCCTGCATGTGTTACGTATGTACGTGTGTGCGTGTACATGTATGTGTGTGTGTCCGTGTAAGTGGGTGTGTGTGCAGAAGCAGGAGAGTATGGCACTTCAGCACTGGTCCACAGGGCAGGAAACAGGAAGCAGAATGTGAGAAGTAACATAGAGAGGCTCTTTCCTGAAAAAGCTAATCATACTAGTATACTGCATAATGAGGTGCAGTATACAGGATAGACCATCCCAACACCTCTGACTTACAGGAAGTCTGCATGAGCCTTCACATTATGTTTGTGAATGTTCATCATTCACAGAAAAAAGATAAATAGCCATTTTGGTTTCAACTGGGGCTCCCGTTCAATTTGACCAAAGAGCAAAACTGCTAGTCAGATCAGGATGTACTGTAGGCTCATAAGGGGAAAAACTGAATACACTTGCAGGCATCACATTTGGAAAATGAAGTATGTGTTCCTTATATTGGACAAAGCACTCAAACATCTTTTAGAATGCCATATCTGGAAAATGTTAGCTAGCACAATAAATAGAAGGCACATGAAGTTAGGCAGCTTACTTTTTTGATATTCACTACTTGACTAATTACCATTCACTGAGACATAAATAAAGCAATGCCTAGGGCTTTCATTAAACCACCAACTGGCCTACTTAAGGATTCAAACAGAGGCTGTAGAGGTCATCAAACAAAACCGCATCACAACAGGGAGCACAACACAACTGCACTAGGAGCACAAAGTTTAATTACCAGCTGGAATCTGATGGCATTAACAGCCTTGTTTAATTAACTCCTAAACTGTTACTGAATCATTATGGATATTAACATAAGCCAATTGACTCAGAAATGCCATACGTGAGTAGCTCTTGTGAAATATTTTTGTGTTATATTTTGTTAGAAAGTATGTGGTAGATAAAGGGTCAGCAAACTGTAAAATGAATTGTTTGCATATTTGTCAAAAGGCTTGGTGGGACTATAGATCTGCCTCGCTGTAAAATCCAGCTGTGAATGATACTTGAGCTGGTGAAACTGGTCATAAGCTGGTCTAGTTGGGAATGAGCTGATCAACCAGATAATGCTGGTAGCTTGTCTGAGCTGGTAGCGGGTCAACCATGATAAACTGTGAGTTTAACATGGTAAGGTCTGAACTGGTCAACCAGCTACCAGCTGTTTAAAAGAAAAAAATCTGTCATGAGCTATTTTTTTTCAGCAGGGTGACCAAGCCAAACTTCGTGTTTGTTTTGACCTTTTCCAGCAAAGCCTATTTTAAGGCTTCTTGTAATATCAAATCAAATTAGGACCTCGAGACTTGAGATAGAGATCTCCCTGTTAGCCTGTGAGACTGCTCTTATTGCATTACGTGTTCCCTCGTGTGATAGGCTAATCTGTGCTGTGTGGACAGAGGAAGCCATTCCATGTGCCAAGGATGATAATGCTGTCACAGAATGTGCTACTTTGGCTGGTGCTCCGGAATTTTCCGGAATGGGAGGATGTTGACCGAATTCCCAGTGTGTCTCTGCGACACTGGAATGTTACTCTGCCCTCCTAGTTTCCCGTGCTTTCAGCGAGAGAGAGAGACCCAATAAATCTGAGGATTTAAATCTGAGGGCACAAAGCAAACCTCACGTCTCAATTGTACAGCACCTAAGGCATTCCAGCTGCTCCAGTCAAAAGGGTCTGAATTCCAGATCGCACCGTGTTGTAGATTTTGACCCTTGTGTTGTCTTAAGGGTGAAAAACAACTGGCCACTGTGTTTAACAGCAGAGAAAACCCCCAAAACAACAGCTGAATATTACAACAGATCTCCCATTTTCATTGGGTGGCACATTGCAGTTATGACCACAATCGATGGGGTTTAAAAACATAACTCTCCTTATGATAATCCATCCATCCATCCATCCATCCATTATCTTAACCCGCTTATCCTGAACAGGGTTGCAGGGGGGCTGGAGCCTATCCCAGCATACATTGGGCGAAAGGCAGGAATACACCCTGGACAGGTCGCCAGTCCATCGCAGGGCACACACACCAGTCACTCACACACTCATACCTACAGGCAATTTAGACTCTCCAATCAGCCTAACCTGCATGTCTTTGGACTGTGGGAGGAAACCGGAGTACCCGGAGGAAACCCACGCAGACACGGGGAGAACATGCAAACTCCGCACAGAGAGGCCCCGGCCGACGGGGATTCGAACCCAGGACCTCCTTGCTGTGAGGCGGCAGTGCTACCCACTGCACCATCCGTGCCGCCCCTTATGATAATGGTTAACCATAACAGTAGGATTACAATCATCACCTACTGATTGCTGGTCTTCCGGAAACTTCTCCTCCCTAATACAATACCGCCAGTTCCTCCATAAATCACCAGTTACAAGGCATCCTACCACCAGTAACAAACGTTTGACTGAATACACTGCAGTGGGCTCTTTCTCTTGCGGGAATAGACTCATATTGTGCTTAAATGTAAGTTCTCCACAAAATAGACAGCATGGCGAAGCACCCATGTATAATGAACAACTTTTTTGAGCAACCATGATTGCATGAGGCGTTCACAACACTTAATCTGTCTGATCTTTATACTAATTCCTTTGAGCTGAGAAGTACTTGATAACAGCTTGGAGGAGACGTTAATTCATATGTATTATCAAGGGAGGCTTCTGCACAAAAAGGCTGCTATACTGTGGGAGATATCTTTGTGATATCTTAAGTAGCTACACTTCTCTCCCGTGGAATCAAGGGATCCTGCATCCTGTGTGGTGTTGTGAAAACAGTGTTTTTGTCACATTCTAAACGAGACGTTTGCAACCACAGTGTCGCCAGGAGGTCGGAAATGTCAACATGCAGTCTTACAGCACTTCAAGTAAACCATGCAGAAATTAAGAAATGAACAAGCTTTGTCCAAAGCAACAAAGGAAACTACAATTACATTGCGGAGTGAGCCTGAGGGTAACCAGGGACGGTGTGCTAGAATACCAGTTATAAGCACCGAGTAATTCATCAAGTAGTAACCGATTACGCCACCCAGGGAATTTCACCCAGGGAAATAAACATCAGAATAGACACACAGGTACGTTAATACTAAGAAGCAGGAGACATGATTTCCCCAAATAAAACGATGTGCTGGCTAGGGATGGTACCGGGAGGACGTTGGGCTACACAAGATAAAAATAAACAATTGCACCACAACAATTGCAATTGTTTATAATGCATGAACTGACTGGATTACTGAGCTAAAATGAAACCTACCTGAACTATTGGTGTCAAGCAACACGGACATGGAAAGAAGTGACAGGGTGAGAGGCAACCTCTACCCTGCTACATTAAGTAACTTTTTGGTCCCCTTAAATAGCTGCAGTAGAAGGCATGTTCCGAGATGTCCGTGGCCCAGGTTATCCCATTCTCTGATCACAGATTTCCATTCTTTGAATAAAAATAGCTCGCTAAAGACAATGACCTGTAGAAATTGGTACCCTGAGACTAGGAGTGAATGTTAAGACTCCATTGCAAGACAATTTAGTTCTACACTCCAACCTAATGGGAACCTAAATGCTGACAAAATGCTATCTTTAAACATTGATCTTGTGATTAGATAGATGGATAAATACACACAATGCAGCTCTATATTGTAACTAAGACAGTGAAAGACTCATCTGCTTATAAAATCATTAAATCATTAGAACCATGTCATGAATGAAACCTTCACTACACAGGCTGTACGAAATTAGCATTTACCCTACTTACAAATAACAACACGAAAACAGTCTTAAATAGCAAGGAGCGGCAAGTTTTTTTTGGAAACTGTTGAGCAAAGCAGGGCCCATGCGTGGCACTTGACTGTAAAGTTTAATAATTAGCAGTGACTAATGTTTACTCAATACCTTCACAGTAAGAAAAGACCACTTGTACACATCCTGATATAACAACATCAATTTTTATGTGTTGTGCTTCTGAATTTCCTCAGAGAATGGAGAAATGATTTCACAGGAAAAGCAGTTGGGTGGGGAAGGTCACGCTTCTCCTTTGAGGACGTTCTGCTAAAGCACAGGCCTTGTGTCGGGTAGAGACGTGGAAGTACAGGCCTTGTGGAAGTACAGGCCTTGTGTCGGGTAGAGCTTCTTTCTCTTTTTTTTGATATTTGAAAATTAATCTTTTTGCCTGCATGTTGGTGTTGGTGATGTATATATATATATATATATATATATATATATATATATATATATATATATAAATGTATTCTTAAAACAAAAATAAAACAAACAGTATATTTGTTTTTGAGGGTAGGATTTTTGTGGCCCATGAAAAAAACAATAAATGCCTATAAAAATCATTCTTGCATGTAGGCACCCTCAGCCAACTAAACCACAAATAGCAGCACACACCACTCTCTCCCTTTATTTGCACTGCTGAAGATGTCCTGACAGAGCACCTGCTCTTTCACACACAGTTCTGTTCTGGAATCACAGTAATTAAAGGCCTGTGGAAGGGGAATCATGGTAATTAGTGTCGTGGGTGGAAAAAGCAAAAGCAGGCCCCATTCTCCAAGTGTCATCTTCTTTTTTGACGCTGGGCTCCATTTTGGCATCATTTAAAAAGATGTAGACGCAGGTGAAAAGCACATGGTGAAGGATACTGAGTCACACACAGGATTTCTACAGAACCTGATCAAAGCCTGCCTGTAGGTCCAGGAAGGAGTGAGAATTCGTACCCACCTGCTACACTCCAGTGTGGAAAAGCTCTATGGTCCACAGAATGGAAGAAGCAGAGAAGAATGGACACTGAAATAAAACATGGAGACTTCCTTCATGCTACACTCTTTTTAATACAAAAGCATATTTCAGTCAATGAATAAAATGTATAAATAAACACATGCACACACAGTAATTTTAGAAGAGTGCTGACACTAGCATGAATGTAAATATTTAATGTAAAGACTTACTAGAATGCAAGTTGAAGTGGGTTCTGAGTCTTTATCTGACCAATATTACCAAACACAACAGGGATCTTAAAATACTGAAACAGATATTTCAGTATGATCCTTCTACAAGAAAACCATCTGTAAGAATACTGGCTGAAGACCAACAAGCATTGCTTTCTCCAAAGGGGGACAAATATTGTGGACACTATTCAGTAATCAGTGCAATACAATACACTAAGCACTTAAAATTCATACAAATACACTAAATATATTTGACAAAAATAGCAGCAACCATAGATAACTACACATTACACTTAATTGTAGCATATATCATATTTGTGCAACAGAGAAATATGATGATACAATACTACCCGTGTGTTTTACAAAGTTTTACATGGGAAAATAACTTTATTGGAAATGTAAAATTATGGCAGCGTCAAAACAGAGCAGATTTGTATCTTTAATCATTCTATGAAATATTCACAAGATTCACAAGAAAAATGTAAATTATTTTTGAGTTACATCCTCATACAAAGTTCTGAGCTTATTTTGAATAAATACATCAGTGGCAGGTCTAAAGAAAGCTCAAAGCAAAACCAATGCTAGCTTTCTTGTTTTTATCTGTAAAACTACTATGATTACAAATGCTAGTTCAGTCAGACAACTCATGATGAATTAAGCAATATCTCATGAGGTTTAATGTAGATGCAAGCTTGGTTGGTGGTTTATATAGCCCCTCCCATTAGACATAAGGATCATGTGAGGGGGCGACACTTCTCGAGTTGTCTGCCCAAACTAACTCTGCAGGCTTTGCATCATTAAATATTAAATATATCATATTAAATAATTCTAGGACCCACTAGATTTAATAGACTGAATTTCAGTGTCCAGTCAAATTTGTTGGATGGAGTAAAAAGTATTTAGTTCAGTAATAATTACATAAATATTCCATTATCTCACAGCAAGATTTTAAATATTTTCCATTATTTCATTGGCCTTTTTAAGAAGCTATACTTCAAACAGGCTTCAAAAAACAAAATTAAACATAATGACACCCCAGTGGCCAGAGTACTCCTCAGAGTCATTACTGCTTGTGTTGTAGGTGGAGTGGGTTGAGCCAATCAGCGCTGTTTGTGTTGTAGGGTGGAGCTGGGTTGAGCCAATCACAGCCAGTACTGCTTGTGTTGCAGGGCGGAGTTGGCTGCCAGGCAGAGTTGGGCAGATTCATGGTCCAACCCACAGAGCAGCAGGGAGGGGTCCTTTAGACCGGCAACAGGATCCAGAGCACCCCCACCTGGTCGGCCTAGCATGGGACTGTCTGGGCAGCTGAGGGTCAGCTTGGGGCAGATAAGAGAAGGGGGGGCCATGTTGGTCTCCAGCTGGTCGGGGTCAGGGCCTCGGGGGGCCGCATTGGCGGAGAGGTTCTGGGAAACGGCCCTCTGCTTCCTACTGTGGTAGCAGGACACCAGGGCGAGCCCCACCAGGGTGGTGGTGAGGAGCAGGAAGGCCAGCACTGGCAGGATTATGATCAGACTGCTGGAAGTCGTGGGGAAGGACTTTGCCCTTATACTGCTATTGCTATAGGTGATGTCCCGCATGCCCCAATTGGCTCTCGGGATGTTGCGTAATAAAGCTATGCTCCGATTATGACTGCCCCAGCGGTTTCGCCCGTTCAGCCCCTGGAAGATCTTAGGGGGTCTCCGTGGGACTGATGTATTGCGAAGGTCCTCTTGGGTCTGGTTGAGAATGGGGGGAGTAAGAGTCGGGATGGGGACAGCTTTGGTTGTGTCTTTTGTTGTTGCAGGGTCATTCGGCAAAACGGTGAAGAGAAAATCGCCCCTGGCAGGTTGAACGTTGTCCGCTTTCAGAATGAACGGAATCGAGATGTTCAGTTCCTGGACTCCGACCAAGTTTGCGGTCACTGTGATGAACAGCCTTCCTTGCTCCACGTCCTTGAAGGAGAAGGAGGTGCCAGGCTGGGATGCCCCATCCTTGGTGAGCAGAATGTGGACCACCTCACCATGCCTCTGAGGGGGGAGGATTTCAAACTGAGGATCACTGCCGCTCAAGACCGCTAAAACGGTGGCGTCGAGGAAGTCTTTCCCCAATTTTACAGCAACGCCATTCGGGAACCTTGCACCTGCCCCTAGTCGCATGAGGGGTTTCACAGTGATGTTGACCGACTGCTCAGTCACGTTACGATCCAACATGAAGGCGGTGAACTCAAAGCTATCGTGGGACGATGACAGATCCACCATGTGATAGGACACCTTTCCTAACCACAGGTCTCCTTGATCGAAGAGGGTTGCTTCTTCGTTGTCCATGAGGAGCTTGCCGTAGCGAGGTGGCCTCGTCACCTGATAGCGGATGCGTGCGTCTTTCTCGTCGGTCACTGCAGCCAGGAGTTCGCGGGTCAGGATCACTGAGGTCTGGCCCTGCTCCAGTATCAGACCAGGGTTGGGTGTGGGAGAGACGACCTCAGACACCTGCAGATGGAACAGGGTGTAGACCTGCCGGTGCGTCCCGTCCCACACACTCAAGTAGGCGAGCCCGGAGAAGGGGCTTCCATCATGAACAAAGTACACCTTCCCGCTGTTGACGTCGGCTTGGGTGAAGGCCAGTATGGGCTCGTCCAAACGTCCCTCCCGGGCCAGAAATCCGTTGCCGGGTTCCCGGACCACGGTGTACTTGATGTCCTCGGGAGGGTTGTCCAGATCCTCTACGTTGAGGTTATCTGGCCCCAAGGCCACTGAATGTCCCTGGGGCACAAACAGACTGGGGGCCAAGGTTTTGAGCAGCGGCGGTTGGTCGTTAACAGGTGTCACGGTGATGTGGAAGGAGGCCTCCATCTCTCTGTCGTCCCCCCACCACTGGTCCGCCCCACTCTTCCGCTCCAACCGCACTCTGAAGGCGAAGGTGTCCTGTACTGACTCAGAGTTATCGTGCAGGTATGTGATCCCTTGCTCATTCAGGATGGACTGGGAGAAGGTGGGATTCTGATTGGTCAGGTTCTCCCGGCCCACAGCGATGACACCATGTTTGGGGAGGGTTGTGACCCGATACCAGATTTCGTAGTTGTGACGCCACACTTCAGGCACTCTGTCCAGGAGGTTTGAAGCGTCCAGCTTTGACTTGTCAATGATGACTCCTTCACCTTCAGTCACAACAGCACCTAATGAACACAAATTTCTTTATTTAATAATTACTTATTTTTTTCCAGTCCTGTTTTCTCAGTATTTCTTTTCAAGTTGTTCTCTGTAGCCACAACAGCATATCTCCTAATCTTTTACTCACTGAATTTATTACATGACAGTGAATATTGATGTATGTATATATTCTGTATGTTGGCAGAATATATGCAGGAAGAACTGAGTGTCTGTTCACTGAAAGAGATCTGGTGATTATGGAGCTGACTGTGTTTCTGATTGATTATTACATTATGCTGGTGAATCTGTGTTAGCTACAATGTTTGCCATGTATGTGTAACAAATGAATGAGGCCAGGACATTTACTCATCCAATGCTGTATTAGGCATGCTGTTGTCCTCACAGTCATTTGCGGGACATACAGTAGACCTGCTTTGAAAACCGCTGATAGCCACATTGCATGTGTTGTCATGTGGAGTCTCACCCGTGTTGCTGAGGAGGAGGTTCACTCCTTCGGGGCCAGCGTTGGGGCTGATGTGGATGTGGAACGTCTGAGCTCGGAGGACGGCAGGCGGTGAAGACACGGTGAAGGTGAAGGTATCTGAGGTGGCCTCTCCCACGGGCCTACGTTTGTGTTTATACGCAACCACACCCTCATTCACCTGGAATACCACACACAGAGTTTATCAGTTTAAAACCCAAAAGCTCAGTTAGTTCTACCGGTGTCGTCTTACTGGAGCAGTATTCCAACCCTATCTTGAACCCCGTTTTAAACATGCCCCCTTTAACATCAGATGTAATATCTTACTCCCCTTGCTGTACTGTTGTGATTTAGCCACCCCATTCCTAGTCAAGTTATTTAATCCATTGAATAGGATATTTTTCAGGTTTTTTAAAAATTTGAAGTCGCTGTTCTAGAACCCTATTTCTTCCAATTACCAGTAGTGATTGTGACATCAGTATTAGAGTGTTCAGTTCAGAACACATTAAAGGCATAAGAACAATCAATACAGGATCGCTGTTAATCCGGAGTGAATTTAGCCTAGAGACGGTGTTTCAGAATGAAAGAATATCCATAATCCATAATCCATAATCCATCGCCTTGGTGCCGCCTAGTGATGAGGAGCAGGAACACAACCAAAAGTAGATTTCACATATTCGCTCACCATTTCCTGAGTGAAGGATGATATTTCTGCTGTACTCTCAGGGCCAATGCTCACAAGCCACCCCTGCCCTGGTGGACTGGTCACACTGAAGAGAACAGCATGGTTCCCACTGTCATCCTCATCATTGGTTACCGCCAGCAGGTCATCCCTGTGTATGGCTGTTGTGGAGCCTTAGAGGACATACACACACAAACAGTGTACAAGAGGTGTGTCACCAGAAAATCCAAACAATAAACAATGGAAAATAGGCCATTCATGGCAGAATTTTGTCACTTTAATACACAGGAGAACTTGTGAAGCAAACCAGCTGCTTTCCAGCTGTACTGAAATAGAAATTAATTCACCTCCACTCTGTAGAACCTACTTACAGTGCAAAAACAGATATGGGGCCAGTTTCACAGACAGATTAAGTTTAGTTCTGAACTAAATTGTTGTACGGATTGTCTCTATTAAAAACTATACCTAATCTGTCAACAAGGATTTGACTTTGCTGTAGCATCGAAACATGTCAGTTTTGGACCATTAAATGGCTTATTTTGCATCTGAGTGCTCCAGACCTTTTCCTTTTGAATATGCGTAATCTGTGTCTGTTAATATTGGTAAATATTGGTAAATAGTTGGCATTTATAAAGAGCCTTTATCCAAAGTGCTGTACAATTGATGCTTTTCATTCACCCATTCATACACACACTCACACACTCACACACCGACGGTGATTGGCTGCCATGCAAGGCGCCGACCAGCTCGTCAGGAGCATTCGGGGGTTAGGTGTCTTGCTCAGGGACACTTCGACACAGCCCGGGCAGGGGATCGAACCGGCACCCCTCCGACTGCCAGACGACTGCTCTTACTGCCTGAGCCATGTTGACATGTGAATATTGTTCTTGAATGAAATCAAATGTGTGATTGTTCGCTGAGAATCAGAATACAGCACTAACACCCTTAGCAATGTCTAGGACATGAGAACTGCAAGCATTTCATACCTTCGAGTGAGTACGTTCGTTTAATTAACAGACGATGATAGCGGAAACATTTTATGTCTTCCTCCCCTGTGAAAGATTCTTTCCACCACTGTGCTAATGCTAATCTATCATTCATGAGCAGACATGAAAAATGAACTCATCCTTCCACTCTTTCTTTGCTTAATGTTTCTGTACACTGTGAGAGTCTCCAACCAAAGGCGAAGATCTTTCAGCCCATTCAACAGGCAGCAGAGATACTGAAATTTTATGTTCATTTGTTCACTGATTTATGACAGTAAAATCAGGAGTGAACGAGTTCTTCAATTTCACTTCCTCTAAACGCACAGGAAATATGAAACAGGATTAAGCTCTAGGCACTAAAAAAAGTGAGTACAATTCCATGTACCCAATATTCTTTCTGTCAGTGTGTCATAGAGTTAACCAGGCTTTCGGTATAGAGTGTATGCAACCTTTTACCCAGAACCAGGATGTGAAATGAATAAAAATAGAGCTGTGTAAGCACAACTACGTAAAAAAGGTCAGTGATGACAAATTCAAGACGTGAATACATGTTCATGTAATTTGCAATATTGCATTTTGTATAGTTTGTCCATGGAACCTGGTGTTGTAATTGTAGTGGTGGGAATTTTTAAGAACTGGGGCCGGATCGCCCCTGTACTATACAAGGGTCAGAATCGCAAGGCCCCCAAAACCAGCTGTGAAAGAGGAGGGGGGAGGAGGGGATGAGTATGCCCCATCTGAGCCCTGTGTGAGCAAACTGCTGCAAATGCAGAAAACTTTCACAGAGCCGTCAAAATGCATCAGTCAGGCTTCACGGCAGACTGCCTACCGAAAACCAACCTGAGTACACGCCCCAAGCTGTGGCTTGCCAGGAATCTCCCCCACCCCCCCTCGCTGCATCACATGCCATCTGACGTCTCCTCATAACTTCAGCAGCACCTGTACTGTGCCAGTCTCTGACAGCCTCAAGCAGAGCTAGTCCCCTCTAATCTTAGGCTACATAAATCATGGTTCATAACTGATCTGACAGAGACCTCTTTTGAAAAAATATTATAACTATGCCTATTATTAACTCCATAATCTAACTGAATTTACTGTTTACAGCTTGTAACTTTGAAGCCACTCGATATATGTTGTGTCCTTCATGATTGCATTGATTAGAACATTAATTAAAGCATGTTGCACAGCCATTTTATCGTGCTCAGTCTGAGCAAAAGCCACTTGCAGGCTCTGTTCTCAAGCTCAGTGGGAGCTCTGGGAATTGCCACAGGCACTACACGGCACGCTGTAAAATATCCGCTGTGTCCTGTAAATTTACCCACTGTACAAACTCCCAGCGTTCATGATTGGTGGATTGCAGGAAAGGGGGTGGGAACAGCCATGAACTGGCCTCTCTAGACACTGAGCTTTCACAGTCTGCTATAAATACATGGCAGCACTTCTTGTTAGCTTCAGAACAGCAAGTCCTCCACAGGCCTCATAAAAAAGGGTTTTGGCCTCAGTGATCACAGCTAAAGGCTAAATTAAGAGAGAGAAGACGATACAGCCCTGTTACAGAATATTCCACTAATACCCACATATAATGCCAAAACATCAGGACTAATCATGAATATACAGTAGCATTATTACATATGTATTTTTATACAATGCTTGTGCCTTGTGTCTACAACTAGAAACTGCTGTTAATACTGGTACAAGGAGTCACTGTGCTAAAAAAAGTACACCAGATGTTACAGCAAATTATATTTCCTCACTTTAAATTGATAAATGCTGACACAGAGAGGTTATTTCATGGGGACATAATTACATTTGACCAAACTGCATCATGGGAAATTGGCGTTAATCAAAAGTGAGCAATCCACCCAGCATTCTGACTGGATGACCTTTGGTTCCAGGCTGACCCCTGACCTCAGAGGAGGGCGGGGGTCCTCAGGGTTACCTGGGACCACTTGTAGGGGGCGGTTCCTCTGTATCTGGAGGACCAAAGTTGTTGCCACGACCCTGAAGGTCTGCGGGGGGGCAAAGTTCACCCCGTCATCCACCTGAAAGTTAAACCCCCCTGTCCTGACACCTGAGGAACAACAAAACGAGAAACAACGCATCCTCATTATCAGCATTACCCCAGAATGCATCAGGCTCACTACACACATAATTATTTTGGAATCAAGCACTTGACTGAACTTGCCTGGTGGAACTGAGCCAACCAAGAGGACCAGAAAGTGAGGTTTGCACTTTTTTTTGAGTATTTCATTGGTGCCAACACACCAGGTTCAGTAAAGCGCACAGAAGCATTTGAATCAAAAATAGTTATGTATTTGAACCAGGTCACACTGAAAGCAATTTACGAGTTGACTCATTTACAATGCAAATATAATTGTATTTTTATATGAATTAAATTATATATACATTTATAAAAGAAGTGTGGTTGGAACCTGGGATGGTAGATGGTGCATTGAATTGTCTCTAATTGCTCACACTACTTGCTGAAGGGCCCAACAGCTGCACTGATCTTATTGTGGCTACACTGGGGCTTCCAGGTCCCAGTCAAACACCTGAGCGCACTCACCGTGGTGGATGAAGAGCAGCTGGCCCTGGTTGATGAGAGCCTGGGTGAAGTTCAGGACGTGCCTGCTGGGTGTGCTCTTGAGTGACAGGTGGCCATTGGTGGGCGGGGTGATGCTGAAATACAGCTCCTCAGGGGGTGTGTCTTTGTCCCAGGCACAGAGGTCGTGGGGGCTGATCTCCATGCTAGACCCCTCCCACACCTGGTGACATCACACAAGCGTCATACCCCGAACGCAACATGGAGCCATGGGCTCGTTCCAATCGCTCATTTTCACGTCTCGCATCGTGTCCTCCTGTCCTCTCATTGCTCCTTAGCTCCACCCAATGGAGGACGCAAGGAAAGGACGCAAACCTGAGGGATTGAGGAGATGGGTATTTAACGGATTGGAATGTTCTTAAAGATCAATTTCCGATTGCACGGGAAATGTGGACAAATAAAATAAGTGATTGGAATGAAAGGAAGGTCTTTCAGTTTGATAAAAAAATTGTTGGAAATTCATTTCAGTATTTTAGCTTATCTAGAATTTGTCATGGTTTTCACTGTCTACTTCTGGATATTCTAGTATTTACTGCTCTAGACCTTTAGAGGGCTTGCCGGCTTAGCTCAGCAGGAGTAATTACCTCCCGCATGTGGAATGCGGGTGTAATCATGGCCGATTGCAGTCAGCTGCTTGGGGAGGTATTTACGGACAGACAGACAGAGACAGACAGACAGACAGACAGACAGACAGAGAGTTTCGAAGACTGAATTGCTTTTAATCTTGAGAAGAGAGAAGTTTAGGGACCTAGTTTGTTTTCCTTTGGGTTGGTTAGTTCCCGAGAACCTTCCCTATTTTTGTTTCTGGGTTCCGCTTCTGTTTTGAGGAGGGAGTGGCAGAGTTCGGCGCATAAAGTTTAGCCCGTTCGAGACTGCCGGTAAAAAGTTTGGTTTGGTTCCCTTTTTCCGTTCTTTCCTCGCCTATTTTAGTGGTTATCCAACTTATCGTTCGTAACTTGGTGATCCCTTCCCGGTCGCTCTTGGTCTCCCGCCCCTGCTCCCTTACAGAATTATATACTGTACATAAATTACATAGTGCCACACCCAGGAAGTGAAATTACCACATGTTAATTACAAGCCCAGTCTCTCACCACTATACTACACTGTCACATTTAAGATGGCCACTAATAGCAAATCCGGCCCAATTTGCGATATCATTAGCCTAAAGTAAAGCTGACTAAGCACTTACCCATCACACTGTATTAGCACAGTGTAAGCAGGAGGCTTGTTTGATCTGTAGTATCAACAAGACATTGTTCTGACTTGGTTATTCACATATATTTCCAAATATATTTTTCTTCATGACTGCGATTTCATATTGAATATTTTCCTGACCCATTGGTTTATCTGCTTCATCTGTTTTATGACAGAGGTACACCACACTGAGATGGACTGCTGTGCAGCTCATGATCAACACTGAAGATCACCATCACTGGATATTCAGTGCACAGAACAGAGCCTAGGAGCCGGCCTTCATCATCGTCATCACCCTCCCACCCACCATCTTATTCACCGCTCTTTCATTCTCTTCCATGAGTCACTGCGCTTGCAGCATATAGTATTTTTTCCCCTGGGGTGGGGGCGGTCAGGGGGGCGTCTACAGACAGAATACACTTGCACAGGCACTGCAGACTCCCTACATGCACAGACAATGCACAATGTCTGCAGCCTTAAGGCCTCTTCAGTCATGCAGATGTACTTGTGAGATTGTGGTTTAACAGACAAGAGAAGCAAAATCTTCTACATCTGCTCTGGAGGGAGAAGGTGGAGGGTTGGGCCCAAGTGAATCATAGTCAATTAACACCTAGAATAGTTTCATGAAATCCCTCCCCCCCCTCAGACACCTCTAAACCATTCTCCTCCAGCTTTCCACGGTGCCAGAGGAAGATGCCAGTGAGCGCTCTAAGAGACACATGAGTCAGTAGGTTGTTAGGTGGGGGCTCCAATCTTGCTATCCTCCACCACGTTAAATTTTCCTTCCCCAATAAAGAATAGTGTGGCAAGACGCAGACACTGGAACAAATGCGGTCTGCGCCAGCATAACCTCCCGTCTATGACTGGAGCCTACTTAACAGCCACTTCCAAGAGGAAATCAGTTTAATTTCAGTTTTATTGTACAGCGTGACTGGCCTACACAGGTTTAGAATTTTTGTATGTGCTGAAAGATATTTTAAAAGTTTTAGATAACCTACCATTTCTCGTTATTTACAAAAGTTCCAGATAACCAACAGTCCCAGCTTTGGAAGTTGCTTGAAGTGTAGTTTTCTTGCTTTACACCACAAACCGCAGAATACCCTTTTCCTGCCATTGCAAAGTTGGAAAGTCCCCAAAAATTTCTCTAAATATCTAAAATATCCTTCATCATGTGTAAAAACCGGCCAGGCAAATCAAAGACATGCACTAAAACTGAAATAATACCTAAAGCCTCAAGAAAGGGAAACTACCCCAGAAAGTTTTTCTGGAAGCTGTTTTCTGTGGGTCAGTGGGTCAGATACAGTAGTACTATGGTAGACAACAACACAGACAACTCTACAAACAAGCAAAATGACAGAAAACCATTTGCTCTTTTAAAAAAGACACCATGCATGATTGCAATTTAAATTTAAATGTTGGAATTTCAACTGTGGTAATGACAATTATAAGACAATTCTTGGAGGAGCTAGTTCTAGCCAGTCTAGTGCCCTTGGTCCTGTGTCTGAGCTCAGATGTGGTGGAAAATATTATGCATAGGTTTTAACTACACAAGAGCAAGAAGACGGCAGTGGCCCACACTGTGATGCATGACGGCAATCGAGAAATGGCTGGGTTTCAGTTTCAGGAAGTTATATTTAAGGGCTATTACAAACTAAAAAAGACTTTTCTTTCAGGAAACCACAACATCCTGTTTGGCTACAGATTCATTGTATACAAATTATATTTTATAATGCCTGCATGGATTTGGAAATGTTTAGAAGTGCTGCTGCTGTTAAAATAAGAGACATGATGAGCACAGATTTTCCCTTTGTGACCGAAGAGCTAATTTGAGCGACAGACAGGAAAGATTAGAATGAATTCTGCAAGCCCACTTTACATTAGCACGACTAAACTCCCATACTTGCAGTATTTTTTTCTTTCTTTCTTTCTTTTCTTTCTTTCAGGGTAAATTCTTACTGGATGGATTATTTGAGACTTAATATCACAATTTAAAACGTAATACTGAGTCCATTTGTGTAATTTTGGTACAGTGTGCCACCTAGTGACATAATGGGGTATTTATTTTGTGTGAAAAAGCGAACAGGAGTTCATTTACCATCGAGTTGTATATCTTTGTCCATGCAAAAAAATTAATAATTAAAAAGCCTTTTGTCTGGACATTAATTTACATTTATGCTAAAGAAAAAACAAATTATGAAACCATAAAAAACACAACCTATGAATTCTGGATTAAGAAGGAATCACATTAGATAATTAGTGAGTGTATACTGTATTATATGTTATTCATAATATAGATTTGTTTATTTGTATATACAGTATTAATGGAACCTTATTAAACATAATACTGATAACTAATACAACCACAGAACATCTAATATATTTATGGAACAGAATCATGTATAGAACTCAAGCTAAAGGCCAAACCCTTACTGGGTAATTTTGGAAGATGGCTGTCTATGAAATACACCTAATGCTGTGCAGTTTGAGGCGGTATTTCCTCCTACACCCAGTTAAAGAAAGAACGGATGGAAAGGTAGAGAGGTCACCCTCAGGATCCGGTTGGCCGTGATGACTGGAGCATTGCTGTTGCCAGGGGAGACTCGCACGTGCACTGTCTGGGGCAGGCTCTCTTTCCCGAGACCAGCGTCACTAACGATCACGGTGAAGCTGTCTTCAACAGCGTCACTGCTGTCGTGGACATAGTGTATTAACTCTCGCTCAACCTAAATAAAATAAAAAAGGGTTAATGTCACATTCTGTACAATAGGACAACTCCACTGCAGTTACAGGTATAAACACAAAACCAGCATACCCAATGACTCTCGGATCAGGATTAACTGAAGAGAACAGGGAACCCATTTTAGTTCTTTAAGGAACCCTCTATCATAGGTGTGAAGTGTGAAAGCTCCCAGACACAGAACCATTTTGCCTGAATAAGAATCGTAGAGCTCTACCAATAAAGATATAAAATCACAGGAAATGATGTCACAGTACCTGCTTCCTGGTGAAAGTGGTGATGGGAATGCCAGGGAAGTAGGTGTGCTCGATGTGTCCCTGATGAGGCGGATCGATCACAGTGTAGCGCAGGTTTGGGCCCAAAAAGCGGTGGTCGGGGACTTTAATGACCTCCTCACTCAGAACCTGAGAACCCCCCTCCTGCACAGTCACACTGGAGACCCACAGCGGGATATAGAGGGGAATGATGTCCACTAGCATGTGTATGTCACCGACTTCTGTGACCCCATCAGTGGCCTCCACCACGAAGGTGTCCTGGGTCTGCCCGGGCTCCATCTGCACATACCGGATGATTCCAGCATTCAGGTCTGTCTGGGAGAAGGTCCCGATGGCCATCTGCTCAGTGCCTGAGCTACGTGCCCCACTTTTGGCAAACCTCCAGAGATAGCCGTGAGCTGGGGGGGTCTTCACCGTGTATACAATCTCAGACGACAGGCCGTCCTCATGGGCAACCTGAAATCAGATCTCTTTGAACGTCACAATACAGGGCAGGTCGGGGCAAAACTGGAGATCAACCAGAGCAGAGGTCAACCAAACCTGGGTCAAAAAGGAAATTGTTTTGGATTCAAATACTTTTCTACACTTACTGAGCTTATCTGGTGTATTGGAACCCATGAAATATTCTCAAAAAGTGCCAGCCTGCCTTCTGGTCCTCTTGGTTGGCTCAATTGCACCAGGCAAGATCAATTAAGCACTGACAAGTATGTGAATCTAAAACAATTACAAAGTATTTGACCCAAGTCTGGCGTCAACTCAACTCAAATGATTTTTAATTCTACAGCTGTACACGCCTTACAGTACGGCATGTAGCATGTCCAGGCATGGCTGGAAGTCGCAATTGTCTGTTACTCCCTTGCACCTCCCCTGCTATGATTGCATGATTTTGACTGCAGCGTAGGATTTGTGGAAATAGTGATGTTAACCTAACACAATGAGGAAATATGGGAATACATTTCATGTAATCCCAGGTTGAGTTATGCTATTACTTTACAACCAATATTGAAAGATGGGACATTTTTCATATCAAAAGCAAAGCATGCACACCATAAAAAAATTCTCATTTTCAAAGTGAGGATATGACTGAAAATCATTTTAATGGCACTGACTTTTAAGGGCTTCTGCACTCTCCTTAGAAACAGGCATAGCATAGCGAACAGCATAATGTGAATGTACCAGATGTTAATCACTTTCATAGAAACCACTTTGGTAGGAATTTATGTGAAGTGTAGACGCTTAATTGCAAGCACTGTACAATATAAAATGGGGCAGTATTCCTTCCTTGTGTGAATGTCACTACGCATGCAGAAAGTAAAGCCAGAAAATTGTGATGAACATTGAACTAACCTCCAGAGCTGTTTTATTGATAGTCACAGACTTGCTCTCCTCCACCAGTAGAGTTGTATTATGTATGACTTTCAGAGGTCCCGGTTGGTTTCTGAAGTACACTCTCACGTTAACCCCCGCATTTAGGCGAATTTCTTTAACTCTTACAGTGAAATTGAAAGAGTCCTTTAAGTTGCCGCTATCATCATGACGATAGAACAAATGGCCCATGTTCAGGTCCTGCTGAGTGAAGGAGTCCACCATCTTGTCACCATTGTATAGGCCACCATGCTTTGGAGGGACAGCCATCTTGTAAACAATCTCCCTGTCATTCCTGACATCCATGTTGGTTTCCATGCTGAATTTAGATGAACTAAAGACCCTTGCCTGACCCTTCTGGACAAGCAGGTCTGTTCTATTGGCTACCTTAAGATAGGGGTCATGTGCACTGACATCCAGTAACGTGGAAGTGTGATGTTTCCCGTCGGAGACAAAGAGTACAAAACGGCCAGAGCTTACCCCTCGGTGGACAAAAAGAACCTGCTTCTGCTCCAGGTCTTTCTGTAAAAACCTATACAGTTTGTGTGAGGTGTCGTTCACCATCACCAGTTCCCCCATAGGGACAACACGGCGGGTGTAGACCAGTTGCTCATCATCGAAGTCCGAGTCCGGGTCATGGAAACGCAGGTCGTCCAGCGTCAACAGCTTCTGTCCATCCCTGACCACATGGAACACTTTATCGACCACACGGATGGGTTTCTCGTCATTGACTGGCTGTACGGAGATGTTGAATACACTCTCCACTGCTATGGTGCTCCAGTTCAAAACAGGCTCTGGTGTCTGATTGGCTGAAACTATAAATGTGAACTCATCATGAACGGTCTCACTGCCATCATGGATATATGTTATCCGCTCCTCTAAGATATCCTGGTTTGTGAAGGCCATGATGCTATTTCTGGACAATGTAGAGTTATAGAACTTTATATTCCCATGTTTGGGACCATTCGTGATAGTGTAGTAAATAGCCTCTGCTCCCAGAGTTTCTGAATAAAGAGCATCCGTAGTGACACGCTTATTTCCTCCTTCCATTACGGACAGGCCATTATTTTCTAAGAAAATGGTGTCCATGTCTACCTCAATGGCAATTCTAAATACATAATTCCCTGACCGTGCGTGCTTAGAAAACACCTGGAAGGTGAACATATCCTGTGTATCAATGCGGGGTTGATCTACCATCTCATACTGCACCTTCAGATCAGTGACGTCCCTTTGGCTGAACGTGGAGTTCTTATTCAGGATTGTGTTGTTGAGCAGAAGGTTTCCTTTCTTTGGCAATGTTGTCAGACTAAAGTAAAGCTCTCTCTCCAACAGCGGCACACCTTGGGCAATGACGTGCAGGTGCTGCGAGTCCAGCACGACTCTCCGCATTCTGTTGACTTTCAGAATTTCATTCCTCGTTAGCTTGTAGTGCACCCACTTAACTGTGATTGGAAACACAAGCTCATCGGAGTCTCTGGGGCCCACCTTGACCTTATACTTGAAGTGATCTGTGATGTTGCCAGACTGGATTTCGCCGAAGGTGCTAAGGTACTTCAGGCGCTCCTTCTCCAGGAGTCTCTGGGAGAAGGTGCTGACAGGCTTCCATTCACCGCTGCTGTGTAGTCTCTGGAGTTCCCCATACTGAGGCGGCTCTATTATATCATAGCGGATTTCCACTGTTTGATTTATGGCATTTGTCTGCACCGCCAGGTGCTGCGAGCCTATCAGAGCCATCAAGCCCTGTGTGACTTCCAGACCGGTGTTGTTGGCAATTTTGTACTCCAATCGAATGGCCATTATCCTGAGGACCACGGTGTTGCTGTCTTTGTCTCCGTCACTGACCTTGAATGGCATCTTGTGGTTCCTGGCCCCTGTGTGGATATATCTGACCTTCCCATCCTCCAAGTCAGAATGAGTGAAGGTAGTTACTGCTTTGCCAGGGTTAATGTTGTGCTCCAGAAACCCCCCATCGGCATTTGGACCACCTAACACAGAAAAGACCAGGTCCGCAGAGTCACTGTCTATGTCTGTAGCTTTTATCACATCAGGGGTGAGGAGCTTTTTGGAATTCTCCAGCAGCACAAAGAGGGTCCCACCCGGAAGGCTCAATTCAGGAGCATCATTAGTTGGCGTGATTGTTATGTTGTACCTGTATGTAATGTTTTCATTCAGGTAATTGTGGGCTTCCCTGTCACTGTTAGTAAAGACTGAGAACACAAAGGAGTCTAGCGGATCTTCAGAACCGCTGTGAACATACAAAACCCTCTCTTGCTGCAAATCCAACACACTAAAGGTATTCTCCTCTTGATCTTGGTCAACATCTAGCCTCAACTGGCCATGAACTGGTTGCTCATTGATCCTAAACCTTATCTGTGACTGGCTAACCTCCATGTTTTGAGAATCCAGATTCAACTTGATGTGTTTTGACTCCAGAACAGCGTAGCCACCCTCTGTAACCACAAGGTCCCTGAGAATCAGGAAGTTCTGTTCATGATTATTCTCAAGACCTTCTATGAGGGTGTTTAAGTGCACTGTTTGTGCTGGGCTGACAGAGAGAGTTAGAGCATCCTGAACAGTTCTTGTCATGTTAGTTTCAGTTTTTTTCTCTTGCTCACAGCCCACAAATATGTCTTTTGTCACTATAGCATTGGGAAGACCAATCCTTACTGCATTGACTGAGATGTTCTTCAAACAGCCTTGGAAAGAGTCTCCTCTCAAATGTCTACTGGACCCAGAGACCAGCCCCATTTTTCTGACCTCCATGTGGATAGCATCGCCCACTCCCCCTACATACAGGGGGCCGGTCAAGTGTAGAAGCTGGGAGGGGGAGTTGATACTTACTTGCACAGTCTCCATGTCCACCTTCAGGGTCAGGCTCCTGGTGGTAAAATGGAGCCTGATAGAATGCCATTGGCCATTGTTAAGTAAAGAAAGGCAGCGTAACTGGTTCTGAATCTGCCCTTTGCCCACAACAGCGACCAGCAGACCCTCACGAATCTCCAAGGCAACAAAGCCGCCTTGATGGGCTGAGCTATATAGGATGATCCCTTCCTGGGTTGAGGTCCGCACCAGGCACTCAAACCGACCCTCTGGCAGGGCGTTCCAGGGCGGGAGGGCCATGTAAGCTCTCGAGGTCAACAGGGCCACAGGGTCGTCTATGCCTGCAGAGAACTGCAAACCACAGCCCGGGTGAACCTCGTGGACGGCTCTGAAGCCAGGGCAAGGCCTCAACGATGACAGGAGGACATGCTCGTTGAAGACCGCCTTGTCTATGCAACCACGGAAGCCTGTCTGATTGCGGAGGAGGTACGGCTTCACTAGGGTTCCCAACCCACCCAGGAAAAGCCCGTCCTCCACAATGAGCTCCTTCTCTGACCCGCGCATCTTCAGGCTGCTCAGAGGTCGATTATCCATGGTCAGTGTGACATCATAGTGCTCGTGCAGCAGTGTAATCGAGTGCCAAGCCATGTCGTTCAGGGGGCTTCCGCTCTCTGAATGAAGAACCTGCTTTCCAGAGCCAAGCTCCAATGTCACCTGCAGAAAGTTGCAATGAAAACCTTGTCAAATGTGTGCATTCTAAAAATGTCCATAACCCTGTCATTGTTGTACACATCATTATCAACACAGCAGACCCAATTAACTGGCTACATCTACATATCCAAATTATGTCAAGGCCTGTCTTCAAGATAGCTATAAATAACTAGAGCACTCAATGACAGATGTCTTATGAATACTTCAACCAGCACAGTTGCTGTTGTGACAAGCATGCTTGCAGAAAAGCTAAACCAGTTTATCAAAGTGACACCTCCTACAGTACCCCCCATACACAGAATGTGGGTGTTAGTGTGCCTCGGGTAGTGAGAAATGGTGCAGTGTTAGTTGACAGTTTTAGCGGGAGCAGTGTTAGTGGGAGTAGTGTTAGCAGGTACACTGTTAGCTAGGGGTGTGAAAAGTTAAATGTTTCAATAGTTGACCGAAACTGAGTTGAACACGTTTACAACAAAAATTGCTAACCGATATTTTTTTCTGAAGTTGAAATGGTAAGCTCAGTTTAATTAAATAAATGCGCTTTCGCCACCAGTGACAAAACACACAAATTGGTCAGACAATTGAAATACATATTCTGGCTGCATAATAACTTAGTCATAGGAAGCAGCCATTTCTGGGGGTTAAGAATGCAAACACTGGTTTACTTATGGCGTATTGTATGTTTCTTAAGGTTCAGAGGACTCTGAGATTATTTGTTGACGTGTGAATTCAAACTGTGCCATATATACATTCACCAAGCACTTTATTATAAACATTTTTACTTTATTAGTTACTTATTCATGCGATTATCCAATCAACCAATTGTGTGACAGCAGTGCAATGTTACAGGTAATGTTCACATCAACCATCACAATGGGGAAAAATGTGATCTAAGTGACTTTGACCATGGAATGATTGTTGGTGGCAGACAGGGCGGTTTGAGTATCTCAGAAACTGCTGATCTCCTGGGATTTGGGAACAGTTTGTTGGTGCAGTGTTAGGAGGTGCAGTGTTAGCGGGAGTAGTGTTAGCAGGTACACTGTTAGTTGGTGCAGAGTTAGCGGGTGCACTGTTAGTTGGAACAGCATTAGCGACACATTGATGTGTGGTGTTGATTTAGAGCCCTAAACCTGCAGGAGGCCAGAAACCAGCTCCACCAGGAGGAAGTCCGTCTGTCCCGCTGCCAGGAAGAGGAGTCCACTGGAGCTGGGGGTGCGGAAGCGGATCTGCAGGGAAGTGTGGGGGGACGAGGTCATCGTCTTTAGGTGCACAAAACCGTCACCATAGAATGAGGCTGTGAAAGAAAACAGGAAGGGTTCATAAAGTTGTAGATTCACAGTCCTCCCTGGTGTAAAATCCAGCTATGACCAGCTTGAAATGACCAGCTACCAGCTGTTTCAAAACATTGCTTGAACTGGCCAAACCATGTTGAGTATTAAGCTAGTTTGAACTGGTCAACCAGCTACCAGCTGTTTCAAAATCTTTTTCTGCAGGGATTACTTAGACAATAGTTGTAATACCGTTATGTTGTAATGTTTAAATATTATTTCTGTAAATGAGTGTATGCATTCAACAAATGGAAAAATGTGTACCACTGTTTGTAATATTAGGTCGATTTTTGTAACATTGACTTTCTATCAAAAAGCATTAAAACTATCAATATGTCAACCTACTTCTACTCCTCTTGTTTATACATGTGCATTTGTAGTTCCATAAAACTGTAATACAACATCATTTATCCTTCCCAAGTAAGGATTGAAAACAGGAACTTAGTAGTCAGTCATATACACCAGAAATCCTTATTGATTGTAAGACAACTTACAGCTACCAGTTGTTTCAAAATCTAGCTTGAGGTGTTTTTTTTTTCAACAGGGCTGTAATGAAAAATTAACACTTCATAAAGTATAACTGTTGAGATGTGGTTCTGTATTGTTGTATGAAAGGAAATAAAATGACAAGGTGAAGCACTGTGTAACCAATTATGGACACTGAAATAAAGTTATGGGGCAGGAGGTTAGATCCATAGAACAAAGTATAGTCAGATGATTGTCAAATGAAAATAAAAAATAATAAAAATCATAATTACTGTACTATGGATTCAGTTGCTCCCAACCCACACATTCATCACTGTGCAGAAGCACTCGGTTTTAATTGTGTGTTTTGTTTCATCTTCTTATCTAGAGCTATTATGTAAAACCAATTTCTCTGGCAAATCAACTATTTATACATTACAAGAACGGTCATTAGATTTTCCTCTGTCAGTGAATGTTAAATCAGCCATTGCAAGGCCAAGTGATGTGAACATGATAGTAATGTAATGTGCTGTATGTTTATGTGTCACATAGGCAAGGACTACAAAAACTGTGAAAACAAGTCTGAATTCTTATCCCAGCATATATTGGGTGAAAGGCAGGAATACACCTTGGACAGGTCGCCAGTCCATCGCAGGGCACACACACCATTCACTCACACACACATACCTATGGGCAATTTAGACTCTCCAATCAGCATAACCTGCATGTCTTTGGACTGTGGGAGGAAACCCACGCAAACACGGGGAGAACATGCAAACTCCACACGGAGAGGCCCCAGCCGACGGGGATTCGAGCCCAGGACCTCCTTGGTGTGAGGCGGCAGCGCTGCCCACTGCACCATCCGTGCCACCCCCCCAGATGACATCCAACAGTAAAACATGAAAACCACCAAGCCATTGCCCAGCACAATTGCCACTAAATTCGGCTGAGAGGCCCTGCTACACTACACAAATATAGCGGAAAAGATTATATGTACTACAAAATAAACTCCTCCCTGCACTTTTAAACAAAACGAGTTCAGCATCCATATCAGGCGTTACTTTGCCCTGGCCCCCTATCTGTATGTGTAAACCTACTTCGTTTTTGTATTCACTGTGTGCTGAACACCGCCATTTTGTGTATGTTAAACGTATGACACAGAAATAGGTTACATGTAATCCACAATAATGCAAACCTAAGGTTCTGTTCAGTTCTGTACATTCTAATTAAACAGGCCTAATTGCCCAAGGCAAGTTCTGAAGCATTAGCTACGTACCGTTGCGATACGCCAGTCTGAGTGCTTTATCTGAATTCAATGAATGCGTGCTAATGGCTTCGGTTATTTTTAAAATCATTAACTAGCAGTTCATTTGTCCCAACGTAGTGCTATCAAGAAAAGTAAAGGAAGAATGGTGATCGATGTTTACATGCTCAACTGTACAAACGAATGCGCTCTCAGCTACTGAACTACGTATCTACAGGAGAATGTTCTGCTTAACGGCTGTGGAAAACATAATATAGAGGGTAAAATAAATAACAAATGTTGTTGATTCCGAGATGCTTCCTTTAAAATGTAACTTTTAACATAAACTAGCACTTGACACTAAACAGAAATGATCGTTTTCATAATCTGGTCCAATTTTTCTGCAAATATACTGGATGTTGAAGAAGCCTAGAGGTTGACAAGACTACAATGATAAACCCCACAAGGCTATCTAAACAGTTCATTACTAGATATGCTGTACAGGTGGTGGTGGGTTTGTGTGTGTGTGTGTGTGTGTGTGTGTGTGTTCCTGAGCATTCTATTCTATTATCTATTAAGTCTTTTTTCAGAAATTACATTTTAAAAAATGGACTGACTTGTATTATTATATTTATGTGTTATTTATGTGTCATTTTCTGCTTCAAATTGCACAGACAATGAAATGGCAAAAAAAGAAGAAGAAAATAAAGCACATAAAGTAAAGCAAGATCAAAGGCACCACAACAGGTATCCACAGCATACGCCTGGAAATTCAAGGTCCATTCCGAAAAATATCACGTTTGCCCTGGTTGGATGCAATAGCAATACGATTCAAAACTGAAAAATGTTTAGCATTTAAATGAGATGTTTAGCATGCGATTTAAATGTATTTCAGTTTGGATGTTTTAAGCCCCAATGTTACAAACATCAACAATATCTAATTAATTAATTAATTAATTAATTAAATATTTCAGTGTTAAATCCCTATTTGGGGAGTTTTGGCTACTATAGAGTTGAATTAGCATCTGACATGTTACAACGGTATAATCTGTCTTTTAAAAAAAAATCTTATGATTGGATGCGACACAAAGTTCAAACCAGTAAGACACCAATGCTTCCAAATAAGCAAACAGCCTACTGTACAATGTTCGCCAGAACAGTGATGTTATACGCACATCATGCAATCTTTTTAATTAGGCAATGTCTTACCTCCGAGTGTCAATCTGCTCAGGATCAGTAGCACCAGCCCGTTCCAAAATATCCATCGCAAACATGTATTTAAGTACAAGCCCATGTTTCTGTAACAATGCAAATATTTTTTGATTAAATATTCACGACGATGCAATCAAACATATTAGTAACATGGTTACCGTTCGGCTGTGCAGTGTTCCCGCGTTCAGGGGCACTGTTCGCAAGTTTCCCTCACGAGCAACATCCTCGGTGACATAACTCCGCCTTTGCGAAATAAATAAATAAGTAAGTAAATAAATAAATAAATTATTTTAATTAATTAATCAAATATCGTTTGCTAGTCAGACCGAGAACAAAACCCATTTTTTATTATCTTTTTTTATTCATGTCATTTGGATGTGAATGTCCAGCCATGTGGGGGGAAAAACCGCACTGGAATCAGCTTCAGTTTACTGTGCGTAAAGTCTACTCACTGAAAGCAATTAAAGAACCCATGCGTTGCGCAATGTGCATTTTTGCGCATCGCACTGGGACTTATTACAATGGAAACACTCTTCAAACAAGCGCCGGAGTTTGCTCTGTTTGACTGCCCCTAGGCAATGTAGCTGGGCGTCACCTCACAGTTCATTACTTGACAGGGAATGATCCAGTCCCAATTTAAGTACAAAGTGTCACCCAAAAACAGGGGTCTATTTGGTCATCGAATGGCAATTGGCCGTTAGCCTCCGGTGTTGAACTGGGACATTGTTCTCCCCATTATTTCATCAATACAAAAAGCTTTAACAGAATGTTTTAGCAACTGCAAGAACAGTATATTTTCTGTATTTTAAATGCAGTATTTCCCAATTATTGTTCATATGTAAACTCAATGTAGCTATTTAGCTTTACAGAATAATTTAATAAAACCTCTTTGACCAATATGATGGACAAACATAATAACCCACAGGTTTATTTCATTCTGAATTCTGAAATAAGGGAATTGAGTTGAGTGCAATTGGATTGGGCGTTGGGGGTTGGGCATTCTTGCTGGGGTCCAATCAAAACGCCACACAAATACAGTGAAACTACCTATCAAAAACAGCTTTCATACGAGGTTCTTAGTGTAAAAAACGGGTCAAAGCGTAATATACAATACCGGCTGTTTGTGGACCTCCGTAACCTTTCTTTCTCGCAACAAAGAACAATCTGAATTCTGTTTTCATTTCACATACGTGGAATACTATACTTTTTAAATTAACGATACTGATACCGTGAATTTTGCTCATAAAACCCAGGAAGTAGACAATCACGGGGTGCACTGACTTCAAGTCAAATTATTAGCCTTGCTTTTAGAGATTCTGAAACGTTAGGTATTGCACCAAACAAAACGTATTGCGGACATGTCATTTTACTCTGTTCCAGTGGTAAGCATTGCGTCGTTTGTTCTGGAAGGTGAAGAGCCAGTTTATGTGAAGCTAAATGGACGACATAATTACGTGAGATATAGGCTATCAATGCTAACATGTAAAGTCAGTTTTTCTTTTTACATATGCATTCATTACCATTATCATAAGCATAAACTGAACGAAATTACCCAAAGCAGTTATGGTCTCCTAGAACAAAAATGGAGCAAGCAAACTTGTGTATAATTTCATCACGTTGTCAGCTGATTGATGAACTGACATGCAACAGTGAAATGATTGACTGTTCTTTAACTATTCTTCTTTGCAGTTAAATTGAGTGAGGCACTTGACTTGTGCCTCACCCATAGATTGAATCTCACCCTGAAAATGTATGTAACGCTCAACTCTTACTAATAAACTTTGGTCAAATTAAATAATATAAATCACATTATATTTGAATGTACCCGGAGGGTCTCATGACAGTTCCCTAATGTTTTCCTTCCAGGATGCGCATAAAGCACCATATTTCGTTGCCAGTGGCTACGGGAGCGTTGCTTTTTGGCGTTCCTTACAGCATCTCACTTGTAGCCCAGTGGATGTATGGCTGGCCAAATGAACCAGGTTACAATAAGTATATAGAAGCGATAAGGCCCAGGTAAATAATATGCTAACATCTCTAATATATCCACACGCAAGCACACGCGTGTTTGAGCGTGTACTGTACTGTATGTGTATAATACAGGGTAGTGGGACCTTTTTTGTTTGCTACTGTACTTGTGTCTAAAATGATTTAAAAATATGCATCACCGCTCTCCCCAGGCGGATATACCGTTTAACCGCAGCCGTGCTGCAAAAGCTGAAATATGTTCAATACAGTAAGCTGTATTTTCAGTGGAACTCTTGGTACAAAAATGCTGATAACCATAAACATTTTAAAAAGGTAAGCATAATGCAATTTCACTTAATGATGATTATTGTATGCTTATAACAGTTTAGAATGTAATAATTTAAATGAAACATTTGATAGTAATAACTCAAATGATGGAGTGTTGGCTGATAATACTCATTTTGCAATATTTTGTCATCTGTTCTGGCACTTCATGTTCTCATATAGGGCATCACTTTTGGTCGCCATTGCAACAAGCTGGATGTATACTACTGTCCCAATACAGACCAATCCTGTGCCGGTCCTGCACCGGTAGTGGTGTTTGTGTATGGAGGTGCGTGGGGATCAGGGAACAGAGCCATGTACTGCCTGCTGGCAGCTCAGATGGCGAAGGAGCTCAATGCCACAGTGGTCTGCCCGGACTATTCAACCTATCCAAAGGTGCCACCAGCTCACTAACTGTCAGCCAAAACCAACAACCAAAAAAAGACCTGCCATTATTGTAATGACAGGCTATGAAAATCAATGTACTTTAAGAATATTCCTTCAATTATAGGGTGATGTTCTGGATATGGTTCAAGATATTGCTGACAGCCTGTTGTGGGTGAAAGAAAATGGTGATGTGTTTAACATTGATAAAGTAAGTGATGCGTTTATATCTGACACCACAGTATAATTATCAGAATGTGCTGTACCTCAAAGTGTTCATTTCTGCACTGTCAGTGTATTACAACTGTCACTGTCAATGTGTTAGCATGACAACAAAACTGGGATTCAGTTTCCCTGAATGTGTCTGTGGCATTGGACCAAAAAGGATCACAATGTAACCACTACATTAATGCATAACACTTGTATAACAAACTCTTTTTGTATTTATTTCAGGACAGCCTTGTTTTGATTGGCCACTCGGCTGGCGCACACCTGTGTGCTCTGACTACACTCTTTCTGGCCAGGGGTGCGAAGGAACTGGGCATAGAGGCTGCCAAACAGAGGGAAATCACCTCCACCATCAAAGGGGTAGCAGGTGAACACAACATGCGAGCCAATACACAGTAGTACAGAATTATCAACAATTTTGCGAGTTAGCAATTCGAATTGTAGGAGATGAAGTCGATAAGCATAACAGTTTAAGAACTTCTTCTTGCTCATGAAACAGTAGAGTAGTAGGCCCATGCTGACTTTGAAGAGATCCTGCATATTTCCAAGTCTTGTGAATTATGAATAACTTCAAAAGTAGCAATTTGGTTTTAGGAGATAAATAGATCTATGAGTGTCATGTAAGTCCTTTTCACCCATTGATGCGGAGTCACCCCCTAGTGATACCTATATTTTCACTCAAAAAGCCTATTTTCCCCATTGGACTCCTTTCATGTTTGACAGCAACTTAAAAATACTTCTCATATATTGATGCTTTATCTATTGTATGCACACATATTTTAAATTATGGTCCAATCCCCCCCCCCCCAGCGCGCACACACAAAGATATAGATGTTTTCATACCAAGGACACAAATGAGCATGAGCAGTGAGTGAAGCTATTACACTTCCTAGTGCCCTGTGTGTAGGAATTCTTCCCCATAGGTTTCTATTGGTGTTGCTGTCACGATATAAAGTTCCGATCCGACCTGCAAACTGCAGTGAAGGAGAAGTGCCGACTCATGTCTTATGCTCTGCGTTCCCACAAACTCATATGAGCATGATTGGCCATTCCAGATTACAGAGGAGATGAGGAAAACACAGGAGAGAGTACACAGTAAAATGTCCAGCGTTTATTCAATTCTAACAGAGTACATACATAAGTCAAATCTAGTCCATGAAGAGTTGATTTAACACTGAAAGTCTCCAAAAAAAGAAAGAAAGTTTAATCCACGTTGTATAATTTTATGTTTTGTATTAACTGTATATAATTGTTTGCCTGGTAGGGCTGAGCGGGGTGTACAATATCATGGATCATTATCAGCATGAGATCGTACGAGGTGTGGAGTATGTTTCCACAATGCACAAAGCTATGGGAGGAACTGAAAACTTTAATTACTACTCGCCTACCACTGCACTAAACGCACTCACGGAAGACACACTGAAGAGGTAAGGCACCGTTCTTGCTTATTATTGTCATATGTCAAGTATTTATCATGTAGGCCAAGCTATAATATCGTACCATGTCCTTGGTACAGCTAGTCTACGGGTTTATATTGGACAAGGCTGTATTACATGCCTTTTCATCCAAATGTGCATATTAATCTTCAAGGAGAAAATGAAAAGCCACTGTTATAAAGCAAATCATATCATATGTCCTCTGTCAAACAAGAGTACCCAGCACAATTATTTTCAACAAGAAATAAGGTCTGGCGATACATGCAGTGCATTTGCTGCAACAAAAGAGCACTCAGCTTATTTGTGTGTGCTGTAGCTGCCTCTGACGTTTGATGGTGTTATTTCTGCAGAGTGCCTCCTTTCTGTTTGATCCATGGGACCAGTGATGGAACTGTACCTGTGGAATCATCCCTCAAGTTCTCAGAAGCCCTAACCTGCCTCTCCGTGAAGGTGTCCCTTTACCTCCTGCCCAAAGTGGGCCATGCAGAGATGGTCACTGACCTAATGGCCACCGACAGGAACTCCTACCACACTGTCTATGACTGTATTAAACAGGAACTCCGCAAATTCACAGGAAGTTGATGCCTCTATATTATGGTCCCCCACTGAATCTCACAACAAAGCAAATTAATTTGATTAATTTGTATGGTTTCATAAGTGCCAGCATCTCAATAAAGACATGGAAATGTAGAACAATTTCTGATTTCAAAGAGGGGATTAAACCTGTTTGTCCAAACTGAAGTGGTTGTACCCATCACGCACTAAAAGCATGTATCGAAAGATACGGTTAACGAGAGCACATTGATCTGGTCAGGCTGCTTTCATTCACAAGTGCTTTTACGTCCAATCCAGGCTACTTTAGGACAAGATGGTACATCTATTCCATTATTGAGTACTTGTAAAAACATTTTGTCATTTACCCAGTGCCTTTACTTTCATTGAAAATATTTTTCAAACATGCTTGCTGTGTAACAAATAGAACAGAGTAGTTAGCGAAAGTGTGATAAGAGGTTGTACCTCAGAACTGAGCGAACTCATTGATTGGTCAGGGCCATTTGGTAAAGGCTGATGCATATTTAGAGTGATTGGTGCTGCTAATTACAGTCATTAAAAAATTTTAGTTTTGTAATGAAATTGGTAGTTTTTTATTCATGCACATCTGACAAGTGCTCTATGTTTAAATGTATGGTCATTCATCTCCCACTCCAATTCCTGCTTAAGGAGCAAATATTCGTGCAATCTTCAGTGTGGGAAAAAAATGTATTATAATATAGCAACATAATGAGATAACATCTTGGTTCCAGCCCATGTTCATTGCATTAACCATAGATGTCCATGTACTGTATAACTCATGCAGCTGTGTGCATTCTGTCTATCTCTTTGATTGGTATTACAACTTTTATTTCCTTTAGTTTATCAATGGGACAATGTCTAAATGCCATGCCAGAAATAAGAAAAACATTTTCAAAGCTTGTATCACAACATGTAATGTGCTTCCACATCTACTGGGCCTTCTTCGGCATCTTTTTAAGTATTTCATGTGCCAATTCAAAACTTTTATTCTTAAAATTCAGAGGTTCAAGGTTGAAATTTGTAATTCTTTGATCCAAGCATTTCTTCACTAATTCTGTTAAGGCACTGTCATCTGTTTTATAACATACAACATACAAAATGTTTTATCTTTATCATACTATATATAAACAAACATGCTAGATAACATTTTTGTTGTGGATATTTTGTTCATAAACAAGTTTGTCTTCTCAAAGCATTTGGGAAGAAATAGTCCTACTGTGTAGTTTGTTTTAGTTCTGGATGTTTACTTACGTTGTTCATAATATAATTTTCAAGGGTTAATGCCGCTTCACTTGTCAGAGAAGAGATAGGGGTGATAAAAGCCCACTTTTTCACTGAGAGGGTGAGACAGAGACTTGTTGACCCTTTAATTAACAAAATGGCCATAATGTAAAGTCAGAAAACCCCTGAAAAAAACCCAACCAGAAAGAAACCAAACCAAAGTAAAGAGAGAGAGAGAGAGAGAGAGAGAGAGAGAGAGAGAGAGAGAGAGCAATGATATCATACACACCCTTCCCTCCTCTGTATGAACATTGGCACAAAATTTGGGGGTGACGAAAACAAATGAGAAGTTACTAAAATAGACACCAGTCCAATTAATTATACTTTATGCAAAATGTGCATTTCAGCATCCTTTTAAAGTTTAGATCTGTTTTCCAATAACAGATCAAAGGTGTGAATTAACATAAAGAATTGGAATGTTTTCCCCCACTCAATCACACAATAAGATACCCTTCTAAGTGTTTCTAACACCAGACAGGATGCTGATTATTGCACTATAGAGCAGTGGTTGGCAAACCTGATCATGGAATTCCAGAGTTTCTGGGTATTGTTCTAGAGTCCAAATGTTGACGCCGATTACCTCCTATACATGATGACCTTAATTGAGATAAATTAATCCAGTAATATAATCAATGGTATGGAGGCCACTCCAGGACCTATGTGTTTCCCTATATTGTTGCTAAGCCTCACTATACACAGGTACAGTGCATCCGGAAAGTATTCACAGCGCTTCACTTTTTCCACATTTTGTTATGTTACAGCCTTATTCCAAAATGGAGCAAATTCATTTTTTTCCTCAAAATTCTACACACAACACCCCATAATGACAACATGAAAGAAGTTTTTTTGAGATTTTTGCAAATTTATTATAAATAAAAAACGCATGTACATAAGTATTCACAGCCTTTGCTCAATACTTTGTTGATGCACCTTTGGCAGCAATTACAGCCTCAAGTCTTTTTTAATATGATGCCACAAGCTTGGCACACCTATCTTTGGGCAGTTTCGCCCATTCCTCTTTGCAGCACCTCTCAAGCTCCATCAGGTTTGATGGGGAGCGTCGGTGCACAGCCATTTTCAGATCTCTCCAGAGATGTTCAATCGAATTCAGGTCTGGGCTCTGGCTGGGCCACTCAAGGACATTCACAGAGTTGTCCTGAAGCCACTCCTTTGATATCTTGGCTGTGTGCTTAGGGTCGTTGTCCTGCTGAAAGATGAACCGTCGCCCCAGTCTGAGGTCAAGAGCGCTCTGGAGCAGGTTTTCATCCAGGATGTCTCTGTACAGTGCTGCATTCATCTTTCCCTCAATCCTGACTAGTCTCCCAGTTCCTGCCGCTGAAAAACATCCCCACAGCATGATGCTGCCACCACCATGCTTCACTGTAGGGATGGTATTGGCCAGGTGATGAGAGGTGCCTGGTTTCCTCCAAACATGACGCCTGGCATTCACGCCAAAGAGTTCAATCTTTGTCTCATCAGACCAGAGAATTTTGTTTCTCATGGTCTGAGAGTCCTTCAGGTGCCTTTTGGCTGCTATGTGCCTTTTACTAAGGAGTGGCTTCCGTCTGGCCACTCTACCATACAGGCTTGATTGGTGGATTGTTGCAGAGATGGTTGTCCTTCTAGAAGGTTCTCCTCTCTCCACAGAGGAATGCTGGAGCTCTGACAGAGTGACCATCGGGTTCTTGGTCACCTCCCTGACTAAGGCCCTTCTCCCCCGATTGCTCAGTTTAGACGGGCGGCCAGCTCTAGGAAGAGTCCTGGTGGTTCCGAACTTCTTCCATTTACGGATGATGGAAGCCACTGTGCTCATTGGGACCTTCAAAGCAGCAGAAATTCCTTTGACTTCATGCTTGGTTTGTGCTCCGACATGCACTGTCAACTGTGGGACCTTATGTAGACAGGTGTGTGCCTTGTGGACTGGATGGGCAAACTCCCATGACCCCGCCAACAACCCCGCCAAGGTAAAGAGCTGGTCCACTGTTCCACGACCAGGACGGAAGCCACATTGCTCATCCTGAATCTGAGGTTCGACCGTCGGTCGGAGCCTCCTTTCTTAGTTTTTTATTTTTAATAAATTTGCTAAAATCTCAAAAAAACTTTTTTCACATTGTCATTATGGGGTATTGTGTGTAGAATTTGGGGGAAAAATGAATTTAATCAATTTTGGAAAGGCTGCGACCCTGTTCAGGATAAGCGGGTTCAGATAATGGATGGATGGATGGATGTAACATAACAAAATGTGGAAAAAGTGAAGCTTTTCTTTCTATCAAATAACTCGTAACTATTAAAACTGATGCAATTATCCAGTGAAGATCAGATGCCTAACAAAAACCAGGAGACCTTGGCTTTGCGGATTATGCATACTTTAGACTATTGCCAATCCCTGTCCAATTTCGATTCGTTCGATGATTTTAGTCTTACAATAGATGGCAGTGTGTTCCACGCTTGTATTGGGTTCTGTTGCAATACCCAGAATGCAGTTTATATTATAGGAGCGGCGCTGGACCTCGGATCGAACCTATCTGTGCCGTTTGGATGTTGAGGATTAAAGATGGCCACCAGCAGTAGGAACAGGGATCGTAACCACTTTTGGATTACAGCATAATGTATCGTATATGGATGAAAGTAGACGAAACATACGTCATTATTATATGACAATTATACCTTCTTTTCCACGGATTTTATCTTTTACGACATAAAGAGTGATATACCGGTGAGTTTGTCTCCTACATTACAGTAACCTACAGTGCACCTAGGTTGCTGTGCAACTCGTATAACGTTAGCTTGCTAGCTATCGGTGTAGGATGTGTCGATATGAAAAACACGGGAAGGGACACCGAAATAATGCCAAGCTCATCTCTCATTTCAGTAAGAAAAGAAAATAGGAACAGGAAGACAGGCAGGACAGGGTCTGTTTAATTCGTCTAACGCTTGTGCATAATTACTCATTTTCCGTTATAGCACTAGTCAGTTTATTTGCAGTAATTTATTTTGATGGATGTAATGTTTTTTTCGTTTTGGTTAGCTGGCAAGCAGCAAATATCACGAGTAGGCGAACAACATTAATATTCTAGCTGTCCAGCTGCCCAACATCATTCGGTTTATTCGGTAACAAGGTCGGCCTACACTACAGTTTGGAATTGTTTTAAGCAACAATATAAATAAATAAATAAATAACGAACTGCGAACCAGTTTGACATTATTGTAGATTCTGTTGATTTGCAGATCAAGTTGTGAATTCAGTAACGTTGACATTGTCACATTACTGTGGACATCTCGTTAAAAATGCCCCTACTGTGTTGACATTAGAATATGGCTGGGACTGTTACAATGTCAGTTGCGCGTAACTTACATCATAATAGATAGATAGATAACACTAACGTTACTACTGTATTTTGCTAGTTAACCTATACTGTATGTAACGTTGGCCAGTCACGACACTATTGGGAGGCTAACGTTAATTGCTAGCTGTATAAAGCTAGCACTAATGTTCTTCATTTAGATTCTTGAACACTGAGTGCTGCACCCAGCCTTGCACCTATTTTTTTTATTCGCCATTGATGTGCAATAACATTAGAATGCTTCGCAATCTTGCCATACCATTTTTTCAAGCTAGTAACGTTAACATGCTAGCTAACGCTTTATCATGCCTCTGTTCAGGATACAGTGGCGATCTGTGCCAATTTGATAGCTTTAACGTTCGCTGGGTCAGCAAGTTCGTTCGCTATGGTAGTTAACCTAAACTGTTCTTAAGTTAACCTGTCTTCTTCAGGTTTTGCTAAAGATACAGATTTTCGCTCCTTAAATCCTATGTTATAAACAGCTTATCGATAGATGCCCAATCGTTTCTAGGTACGTTTTCTTCATTCAAGTTTCTTAAGCCTTTGGGGATCTTGAATTTTCTCAGCAATGTCCGAATCAACCATTTGTTCTATGCATTCAATTGTGGTAGCTACTAATATTATTTGTGCGTGTAATGTCATTACTTTTACTGAAAAAGTGTCGAACAGGTTACGGTGTATTCAGTAGCTACAGTATATGTTATAATATAAATAAATACTAACATCCAAACTGTCTTCTAGAAATCCTATAATTTAAGTTAGTGGTCAACTAGCTTAAAACAAACCTAAGACGTAGGCCTAAGGCATAATTGTAGCACACTAAGCATAGCTAGTCATTATTTATTATTCAAGGTCCAGGTGCTGCAATAGTCACGGTTGCTTGATTGAACTGTCATTTTTGAAAAACGTTGTAGTCTGATCACGTTGTTACCCCTCTCCTCCTCAACGATCTCATTCACGACATCAGTGGGTAATTGACCAGCATTATGAATAAATATGAAAAATATCAGCCCAGGGTTCACGGTCCAATGAATTATCCATATTTCATACACTCTAAGAAATAAAGTGACAGTGGATGTGCATTCTTATTCTTGAAGGATCACATTTCCTAAATGTACCCTGAAAGTACAGTCATGATATCTTTGGGTACAAATCAGTACGTTTTCCAAGCAAAAAAGGTACAAATTATATATTGCTGGCAAGGGGTACAATTCTATGTATAGGGTACCGCCCCAGCAACAAGCATTGGTACCTTTTAGGCACTTTTCGTACCTTTATTTCTGAGTGTATGGCGTTGCATCTATTGTGACACAGTTGGTATCGTCTCTAGTGGAACATCCTTTTGGGTTTAGGAGGACAATGGGCTTCTTAGCAGAGCCAGTTAGTCTCCTAATTTCCGAAATATTTGCTTTTAAAAAGACAAAATAAATAAGGAATTCCTCGTTAATTTTGGGTCCTCGCGCCTAAGGTACACTTAAAGTATTAGGCCTGACACTCAAGCTGTGTTTCCTGCTTTGTTTTTACTGCCTTGACGTAAGGGTAATTACAGTGTGCACAACAGTGTGTAATTTTGTCGTGTGCTTTTAGACCAAAACAATCCTCACCAGTAGCTAATGCAAATTGACCTTAGTCCTGACAGTCTAATGCAGCTAACTGGTGTTTTAGTCCACCAGCCTGCTTTTATGCTGTCATTTTCTTGGCAGCATCCAGGCTGTGGTAACGTGTCTCCTGTGTCTTTGTGTGTCACTCCACGTCTCCTCTAAGACCCCTTCTGTAAAGATGTCCTGCTGCGGCACAATGGGGAGTGTGTTTTTCATTTTATCTACCCTTATCTGTGTGATTATATTTCAGAGAAATATAACATTGTCATGTGAACCATACAAAATAATGTCCATGGTGTTTGAAAAGGTGGTTCCTGGATAAAATTAATTAACAAATTCTAATGAATAGTCCCAGCTGCTAATATTAGGCTATCCGTCAAGCAGATGGTGGTGAGAATTTGAATGTGTTACAGAAGAGAAATAATTTTACAGAAGAGAAAACAAATATCAGGCTCCTGTATAGTAGGGTTGCACATTATATCATAATCGGGGTATGAACATGCGAGATAAACACACTGCAAAAGACTGCTTGAACTAATATTTATTTAAATTGATTTTCTGTTAAATTTACTGTTTATGTTTAAATTAATTGACTGTTCATGCGCAATTTGTTCAATAAAAGCATGAATTGGAAATATAGTTTTTAGGCCTTTTTCAGCTTTATTGGACAGTATATAGAGAGACAGGAAGAATGGGAGCGAGAGAAAGGGGAAGACATGCGACAAATGTCAGATAGTCGCATTCGAACCGCCAACGTCGCGGCTCGCAATGAGCATGCAGTCAGTGCTCTACAGGCTGCGCCACCGAGACACCCTTATTTTATTTTATCATTCTATTCATTGTCTGGGGTCTATGCTAGCAGTGTACCTAAAGCAGAAAGAACTATGTACATATCAATATTTGTTTCGCAAGTCATATGCATGCATTTTTTCAAACGTCCCTAATATGGTACTAGGAGATTTTTAAAATGAACTAAGTTAAAGGAGCCTAATGACATTGCGCTTACACACCTCTGCAGTGTGAAGGAGTTAAAAATGGATGCACAGCCACTTACGTTCCTTTTCCCCACATTGCTGGAAGAAAGGGATTATAGAGGGAGGCCCAGGCTAAGCCTTCTATGGTAACATGCAGGCACCGAAATGTGCTGCTTGTGCCACACTCTGAGTGTGATGCTGGTGGACATAATGAATGCAAAGCAGATTAGAAATCCTTTAGTGGTGCTGCTGGCGCTAGCATCCTGCAGACTACAGTCTTCTGTTTACGCTGGGAGTTAATGCCTGAGCAGGCAGGGAGTGGGCCATTTCTAGGAGATGCACATTTTACAATTATCTGGACCATTCACTCAGTGAAAGGTTCCAAAGCATTTGGTGGGTTGGTGCTCATTGGATCTATAATGTCTATTTATTTCTGAAAACTGTTTGAGCTTTTTTTCAAATTTGCAGTAATTCAGCTCAGTAATCAAGAGGTACTTCAAAACACCTCAACCGGTGTTGAGGCCAGAGTTGTCAGTCTCCTTAATTGTGCAGATGAGGTTTCTTCGCTGGCTAAATTGATTAATTCTTCCCAGGTGTTTAGAGTTCATGAAAGGAGATGGATTGTTGTTTGACAAGTCATGATAGTCCAGATAGGACAGTTGAATCCTATAATTTTTTGTGATATTAGTTTTTTTCCCATCTTTAAAACCCAGTTCAGAAAAAAACTTTGTGACTTGGTAAGCTACAAGTAGACTCTTTGCAATGTTCGTAAACTTCCCACCTGCAATTAGACAAGTTGAATCACCTACAACAGCAAGAAGCATCAGATCTTGTGAGATGGGCCGTTCACACTGCTGCAGCTCCTCTCTGTAGGATTGTAAAATGGTTTAGTCACAACTGGCCTTGTGATTTCCCTTCAGCCAGACTCATGTGGTTTCCCTCTTAACCCTACCCAATGGGTCTGGCAGCCCTGCTTTTGTGTAAGTTCCCTATCTCTACTTGCGGTAAGGGGGGGGGGGTGCAGTGGTGTTCAGCAGGGGTTGATGGGAAGGGATGTTGGGGAAAGAGACTTCCTGCACAGGCTTCTCTTTCTGGTGATTGTTTACTGGCTGGCTGCCTGAAGAATTACCCACAACCCCCTCTTACGCTTCATAAACTTCCGTGCAGAAATATCACATGACTGTTGCATAGCCCAGGCAGCTCTTCAGAATTTTCCTTCTTCAAGAATCAAACTGGCTTTATTACTTTCATAATAGGGACATGCATTTATTAAATTTTCTGCAGAATTACAATATGGAAATATGCAAATCAGTGTCAGTAGGCCTACCTCAGGGGGAGTTTGATAGAAACAGATGCAGAGACTTACTGCATCGGTGTGTTGTTTGATTTTGTTTTCTTGCTTTGATTTCTTGTTCAGACATCTCTCTTTTAGTGGCCACTTCTAAGAGGCTTTATCCAATTCTTATTGTTTCTAATGAATCAGATCTATTTTTCATTTGGATTATTGAACAACATTTGCATTACAACACGATATTGGATTTGTTTGTGCAATTATCTTTCCTCAAGTGTGAGGAGGTAGCCCTGGGGGACATAATGGTGGGATGTAAATCCAAATGCAACATGGAAATAACAAAATACGCTTCTATTAGGTGACCACAAACACAAGTGCATTTCACAAAAAAACATCCACAGATTTATTATTAAGGGACCTGGTCAGGGAACCTCTTTATGTGTTTCCAGTTAGGCCCAAGGCCTCTATGAGCTGGATTTGCATAGGCTAGCTATATGGGGCACATTTATTTACACTTAATATTTATCAGTATTGACTGTAGAGCATATGAATTCTCATATCCTTTGAGTCCAGCCTTAGGGCTCAATTCCTCTGCTTTTGTAATGTGTATCTGCAATTCATATTTAGTCTATTATTTGATCTGTTGACATAAGCCAGGCTGGATGTTTGACTGTCTCAGACAGTCGACAAGCCATAGCTCACGACTAGAATTAAATAAGGTCAGTCTGCAAAGGCAATTTTAGGCAGGTATAGTCCAAATTGTATGTCCTTCAGCCTTTAAGGGTACAATTGGTCAAGAGAGGAATTTCAGCAACAAACACCCTCAAACCACAACTCTGTTTATCCCACCCCTTCTCTCTGAATACGCTGACGTTGAAGCCAATGTTCAATCAATGAGCTTGGATTATTGTACAACTATACAATGTTTTCGTGTTGGTCCGTCAACTACATTTTGAAACCCATGCTATAAACACAAGCAGAGGGTGAGTCAACATGTCAGTGAGCCTTTTTCAATGATTGGAAGGGATTTACAATGGTGTTGTAACAATGTTTTAACCTCTTTTTTTTTTACCTATTGTACCTTTAAACATAACCTGAAAAGTGCATGGTAATATATTTTGTGCATCATTTCTGGATTTTTTATATACTTGGGATTGTGCTAGCAAAGGCAGACATTGGGGTACAATTTGATGTCAGATTTATTGTTGCACTGTTGTTGACTGTTTTGAAATAATATGTCCAGGTTATGCACTGCAAACGTGGAGAGACATGTTCTCTTATGTAACTTATTTTCAGTTACAAATAACCGGTTGTTCGGTTTAGGATCGATGCTGACGTCACTTGGGGCTAGCCCAAAATCGTCTGTATAAATTCAGTAGGAGCCAGATTTTTGTGCGGACTAATTCAGTGGCATGGCCCACTCCCTCCTCTTCAACCCAGATGGTATCTCCCACTCCCGGTGTGTGTGTGTGTGTGCGCTGGGAGCTGGTGACAGGCGGATCAGCTGTACCAGTCTCAGCAGGCTGTTCGGTACACTGGCACAGCGGTCTCCTGGCACTCTCAGTCGTGCTCGTCCGTACTCGCTCCGGAGACGGAATGTCGCTTTAAACACGGCCTCTGTAGTCTGAAATACTCTTGAGATCGACTAAACCAGAGCAAGCGGGCTGGTGGAAGGCGTAGTTTACAGTTTTTAACGGTCTCTTTGGCTCTGACATCACGAGATGCTGACGGGGCATCGGGAGAACGGCAGGTACTGTCTGGCGATCGAAGCAGCTTGTTGCCGCGGTGATCTGGCTTTTGTTTACGACTTGAGCTTGTGGCCGTTTTATTAGCAGCGATGCCTGTGCGAAATGGCCTCCCAGATACCCAGATGTATCTGGGAGCAGATGAATTGTGGAAGGAATAACTTTATTGTAGATTTATATTGTTGAATTATTATTACTGATTAATTGATTATTATTACTTTTGAAAACTGTATGTTTAATATGTAACCTAGTTTGATTTCTACTTAAATTGTCATAAATTAAATTTTTTTATACTTTATTGTAAATTCAGTAGCTCCATTTTGGTGTTTTGGCTAACATGACATAGAATTCTAAATATATAAATATAATTTGTTATTTAGTTGACACTTCTATCCGGTTATATTATGTTTAAATGTTTAAAAAGTAATCTAAATCAGACCATTATTTTTTTTCTAGAAATGGTCTGATGTTTTCCATTCTTCAAAAATGTGCTAATGTGGTCTTTCTGTTTCCTGCCACAGTTGCAGATTTTAGCCTATTTGCAGATGTTTTGAAATCAAACTAAAAATTCCCAGTCAGATCTTAACATTTCCCTGGGCACAAGAATAGCAACAAGGCTACGCACAAAGCAGACAGATAGTGGTATGAAAAATAAGATGTAAAATGCAACACATTGAGTTACAGTTTTTAAAGGTTTTGTTGAGTTAAACCTATATGTCTAGACATGTTGTCATCCAGATAAATGGAAAAAGGAAGTGGTTTTGGCATTTGCTCATTTGAAGGAAGGTATAGACTAGTATTAAGCATTTTACTCTGAGGTGGTACATGATTAGCTAGTTCACAAAGAAACGGAGTCTGTAGTCTTGTCTTCGTGGGCTATGCTGACATTACCCACAATCCGCAGTGTTTAACATCTTAAGTGTCAGGGATGGCAAGAAGTCTTAATTTCAAGAATGCATATTCCCTTCTGTCTGTTGTAAAAAGCAGAAGGATTTTGCCTTCAGTGTAATCTGTTGATTAAATAATTCGGTGTGTAATGATACATTGAGCTGGTTCAATGTCGGTTCGAAGGGCAAGGATGTGGACCAATCAACACAACATGAAAAAATGTATTCATTCATTACCCGCTTATCCTGAACAGGGTCGCAGGGGGGCTGGAGCCTATCCCAGCATACATTGGGCGAAAGGCAGGGATACACCCTGGACAGGTCGCCAGTCCATCGTAGGGCACACACATCAGTCACTCACACACTCACACACTCATACCTACGGGCAATTTAGACTCTCCAATCAGCCTAACCTGCATGTCTTTGGACTGTGGGAGGAAACCCACGCAGATACGGGGAGAACATGCAAACTCTGCACAGAGAGGCCCCGGCCGACGGGGATTCGAACCCAGGACCTCCTTGCTGTGAGGCGGCAGTGTTACCCACTGCACCATCTGTGCCACCAAAAAAAAAATTGTTATAAATTCTAGCAAAATACTTTATTTAATGTTGATAATTTAATGATGGTTTGCTCTCTAGTAACACTGCGAATATCATTGTTTATGTTTCCAACAACCTCATCATCATTCACGCTAGTGCTGTTTTTCAGGTTTTTACATCTCAACCTCATTTTGTTTACTGTCTTAGCTGGATCATGTAGTTCCACGCCCAGCTATAGATCATTTCTAGACTCTGTTGGATTGTTTTGGATCGGTTTGGATCGTATCATCTCAAAAATATTGTGATATTGCCAAATATTAAATTGTTGCCTCAGGAATCTCAATGGCATTGAAGCCTGAGGTTTACACCCCTACAATGAACGGATTTCAGGTGGTAGGTTGAGGTTTTGGGTATGAGGTCTGGTGGTTGTCAGCTGTGGGAACTAATCACAGCATGACTGGGCTTTGTTTGCAGTTCCAGGGCTCTACGCTAGCAATTATTCCAAGGAGCGCATGTGCTCCTAAGTTGAAAAATTTAGAAGCATGTTAATGCACCCCAATTAGCAGATGTGCTCCTGAATAATTTTTCTAGTTATCCACACATCAATTTTCAGGAGAAAATGTTCCTAAAATGGGGCCACTGTAGAGCCCTGTGTTTCCCAGGGGCTGGGCTCAGATGTGCGTTACAGAAATAGGCCTTGCTGATTAAAGTTTGATTTCGACTGAAGTCTCACTCTGTGAATCACTGCACTGTATGAAATGTTGCTTCAGTTGGAAGTGAAAAGGGGAAGTTGTTTTTCTGTGCAAGTGCTGACCCGATTATTGTGTTAACTCATTTCCTCTCCAGGCCTTAAAAGATGCCTCGCAAATCTAAAACATTTCACGGTCATCAGCTTTTTGTTAACCTGGCTTCTAAGAGCAGATTGTTCCAGGGTAAGAACAGAGAAGAAGCCTCTTGGTTCAGCTTGATGGAAAACTAATTTGTTTATATTGGATAATCACTGTCTATCCACATAAGGTGTGTTCAACACCAACGTCATTACCTGAATACAACGCATTATTAATAGGGTTCTGCAGGGTTCTGTAGTGCTCCCATTTTAAGAGCATTTGCTCTTGAAAAGTGATGAGTGCTAACTGAAAAAATAAATTAAGAACACATCTAGAAACTGCATTAGTGTGCTACTGTAGTAATGTCTTTTTTTTCAGTATTGTATATTTTATTACATTTATTTGACCTATTTTTCCTTCTGATAGTCCTTGTACAGAACATGTTTATGTAATGTGAATTTCAAATTTAGACAAAATATTTTTTCTGTGTCATTGCGGACAGTGCATCTCCCAGCTTTGGTTAGCCATCGATGTCAGCAAAGAGACTTGTTTAAAGCGATTAACATCATACTATATCTCCCATGGAATTTCCCATCTTTGAACAGTTATATTTTCACTCGCCCAGGCTTTGCATCCCTTTGAACTTTTCAGACAGTTATTGGGGCTGACACCTGTTACAGAGAAAGCCCCTAGCAGACCAGGGGCCAAAACTGTACCTCCTCGTGACAACTCTGTGAACATTCCCGAAATTCTTTGTACGATTTTACCAACCTACTATTGTGTGGGAAATCAGTACGGCAAATATGAGCAATTTACTGTGGCTGAAAAAATATGCTAATTGATGTACAGAGTGGATTCTCTTTACTGGAGTCTCAGTAGGGTAGTCTTCTCGTTCTTCTTCTTGGTTTGCCCTTGACCAAGGCACTGGCCTCAGAACTGGAGTTGGTCCCCAGGCACTGCACTGTGGCTGCCCACTGCTCCTGAGTAACTAGGATGGGTCAAATGTAGAGGACATACTACCCCACAAGTATCTAATAGCTTATAGTTTTTCAGAATGCTACACTTCATGGCCATTCACAGTCTAGGAATGTGGATGGCCCATATTTGCCATCATTGTCACAGTAATTAATCTAATTTTGAAGTATTCAGATCAGCCTATTATAAGTCAGGTACAAGCAAGGGTACAGCGGTGTAGCCTACATAAGTACCGAGATTGTAAACTTTGCTGGCAATTGATGGATACTGAGGTGCGTTCCAAACCACAAACGTTCACGGCAAAGAGTTACTGTAGAACAATTTAAAATGAACATTCTATTTAGTTTGCCTACCAACTCATTTTCAATACGAATGGATGCGACTGAGATTTAACAATGCCAGCTAGCTGATTCGTTGCTTATCTGTGATTTTTAAGGTAAGAACAAATATTAGCCTACATTGATTAGCCTACAAGTGTATTTTAACAGCCAAATAATTGTCAACTTTTGTTCTCTCCGCGTTCTTGTTCTTGTATTTGCTTTTTAAACGCACTTGCTCACATGACCGTTAACTTCCATGTTTTTACACACAATTTACGCACTAGTAAATTGCAAACTAATGCACAAGTCTGTAATTTGAGACACAGACTTGGACTTCAAAATGACAAAATAACAATCAGACACACAACACATCTGTCACCTGGCTGGTTTCAGTCACCTGACTTTGCTAATTAACACAGTTCTTCAGCCAGGAGGTAGAACTAAGCAGTGAAATCAGCTGGCTGAATACATGGGTGGAAGAAACTCATGGCAGGACTTTTACTTTCTGACCCCTGGACTTTCCACCTTTGCCTAGCACTGATTAATAATTACTGATTATACATTTTCAAGATAGATCGTTTGAAATGACTCTGAGAATTACTGAGAATTCACAGAAAATGTATGGAAATTAATTTGCTCGTCATGTTTTTGTCTCATCTCTAATCATCATGCAAGATATTATTGCGAGGGATAAACAGGTACTAAGCAGTGGATTGTTCTGTTGTTAATAGCTTCCCATTAGGGTTATCCCCAAACAATTCTGAAATATTGATGATGTAGGTGGTTGCTTGGCTATTAGCCTCATTCATGCTCTTCTCCGGATGAATGAATGTGGTTTTCATTGCCAGCTGAATGCTCAGTGCTTGCCACTGCTGTTGACATGGTAGCCGTGGTAATGTGTTGAAGTGTTGGCTGCTGCAATTTTTCAGTTTCAGTTATTTTGTATGGCATCCACTTCCTTAGGTTAGTCTTTGACTGGATATACAAGATTGACTATTGTGAGTTTGTGAATGTTGGCCTGCATTTTACCCCAAGGTTATTCTAACCTGAACAACCTAGAAAAATGCCTTTTACATTCATATGCATAAAATGGGGAATAGGATGTCTTTTTATGCCGATCTGTGATCGCACAGGAACTCACATGGAACACGTGATCATCCGATGGACAGACCGGTCTATTTTATTTCAGTTGGACAGACTGTTCTGTGGCCCACATTGAGCGGTGGAGTTCAGCTCAGGGAACAGACGTCTTCCCTTAACCTCACAGGAAAGGTTGCATTAAAGAGGCCTGGACTAAAAATTTTGCTTTGGTCCACCATTTTAAGGGGGTCCACAGAGACTGCATTTGCACAGGGCCCAGAATATGGTGCTGCAGCCCTGCTCAGACATATGGTCCCCGCAGTGGGTACCGCTCCTCACCGCGGTACAGAGATCCTGCTTCAGCACGCTCCAGAGAGAGGGGCTACCTCAGTGTGTAGAGGAAATATCTTTAACTGAAGGACCACTGTGATAAGGCACTCTTTATTACATGCAGCATGGAGAGAATGCATAATACATCAGTCCGGTGCATTCTCTGAAGCGAAGCAGCAAGCTCTCTGGTATATGAGCTCTGTCTTTTACGTCAAAACTATACACATGGTACATTCGCTATTGTCCCGTGGTCTTCCGCAAGTGCTACTACCTGCTTCTGTTTTTTTTCAGTAGGGACCACATGTTCTCTCTACATGATTTAACACTGAACATTTTATTGTGTACCCTTCATTTTTTATCTTTTCTATTTTTAATATTTTTCATTTTCAGAATACAAGGTTTTAAGCACAGTCTGTGCAGACAAGATCAGATATGCATGGCCAATTCTGTCAGGCAACGCAGTTTTGTTTGTTTGTTGAACAGCGATTCTGGTTAGATTTTTGAACGCCCTGTTTCCTTTCAGAAGTGCCCAGTTCTGTGTGGAATCGTGAGATTCCGTTCCCAGATGTCAGTGTGCTCACAGTGCCATGGCTGAGCCTGTGATGGTGGAGAAACAGACCTTATAGAAAGGAACCATTCATGTCCCTGCAGTGTCCAGTTTAAAGGGTACCGTACGTGTAGATCTGATCAATATATCATAAAATAACATTTCCCATTCTCACAAGCAAAATAAGTCATGCATAAAGACATATGCCATTAATTTTATTGGACTATGTTTGTCCCTTAACTCTTCAGTGAGCAGACATATAGCCGAATACGTGACGAAGGTGTGACGTCGAGTCGTTGCGAGTCCGGAGCCAGATATGGCAAAGAGTGGGTGAGGGCGATGGGCGATAATAGGCCTACGTGTGTATGGGCGATATTAAAGCAGCCTATAACGCTAACCCGTGGTTCATACAAATAACCAGTTGAAGTTTCTGAACAATTTTCGGCACTCATAATGATGCCTAGAAAACTGCAAATTATTATCTGCATGGATTTAGCAGTTTCCGGTTTGAACTGTCAACGACTTGATGGCCTATGAATTTATTAAGAGAAGTTTGCATAAAGATCCAGAAACAGATATGGTCCTGCGGGAATGAGGTATCTTGGGGTTAGTGGAAGAAGGCGGGCCCTGACAGGGGTAATGCAGTGGCCCTAAACCCTGGTCCCGAGGCCCCTCTGGTCGGGTGCTTGTGTGCTTACTCAGCACTTTGTTTTTCATTAAAGCTGTTTGATTACACAACAGACCTGGGTCAAATACATCATTGTTTTTGATTCAAATATTTCCTTCGCTTTACTGAACTTGTCTGGTGTATTGGAAGCTATCAAATACTCTCAAAAGGTTTCTGGTCCACTTGGCTGGATCAATTGCGTCAGGCAAGATCAATCAGAATTAGAAGCCAAATTACGTTACATATTTAGCTGTTTTGAAAACCAGCCGGCCGTGTGGATGTTAGGGCCTAGGGTTGAAGAGCGCCAGCGGTAGTCTGTCTTCAGACTAACAGGGCGGGGGAATGCGATAGATAGAGAGCCACTGCCTCAAAGCGCATTACTGACTTCCTTTGTGCATCCTTTCTGTTTCAAAGAACAGGAGAGCGTCGCCTAATTGCCAGGAAGAGGTGCAAGCTGATTGGCCGTATCCCAGCTTTATGCAAATGCCACAGTGTGTTTGTTGGACTGTCTCATGAATAGGCTCCTCCCACACACAGACAGGCTCAGAGTGGGAGATTTACTGAACCCACCGGAGCTGAACAAGGCGCTCACGTTGATTCCGAGAGCAGCCTCCCGACCCGGAACGGCAGAGCCGGAATAATTACTCAGGATCCGCGCAAAGGGGGCGGGGATATTTTTAGTCGGCCAAATGGCTTCACATGTTCCATCCCAGAGTGCACTGGGGCTCTGCGGCCTCTCGAGGCACTGGTGGTGTGTGATTCACACTCGCGGTTTCCGCCCAAAGACGCAGGCTTTCAGACGAGAGTGTTAAAATGCTGGCGTATCTTCGCAAATCTGTCCGGCTTGGTCTGATTCCGTGGCCTGTTGATTCGTGGTTCACTTGTTGTAACGCTCCAGGTTGTCCTTGTGGCTAATAATTTCTTGTTTTCCAATACTTACGCAACCGTTAGTAATCCAAGGTATTTGTCTGAAATGCATGCAAACAACATTGCGTTGGTTCAGCTGCTAAAGTCTGTTTTCAGATGATAGCATCTTGATGCAGGCTAATGGAAAACAACCATTTCAGTAGAAGCTCATCTCAAGACCTGTGGCTTAGCTTATATGGTGACAGACCTAATGTATCTCAGAGCACAGTGAACCCATAGTTTTAGGAAGGAAATGCAGAAGGATCCTGTTTTTCAGACTGTCAGATCATCATAGTTTCTTCCTAGGGTGCCTAGCCGTAACTATCCCCTACCCTAACCCAAACCCTAAAACTGAATCATCGGGAATATCTGATTTGAACGGGGGAGCCTATGGCCTAGTGCCTAAGGTACATGACTGGGACCTGGAAGGTTGGTGGTTCAAGCCCTGTTGTCACCACGATAACATCCATGCACCTGTTGGGGCCTTGAGCAAGGCCCTTGACCCCACATTGCTCCAGGGGTAATTGTCCCCTACTTAGTCTAATCAACTGTAAGTCAATTTGGATAAAGGTGTCAGCTAAATAACTGTAATATAATATCAAATTTTTTCAGAAAGTATTAAACCAATCGCATTGGTGTATTTTAGGTCCTGTCCCCATGTTTAGCGATTAATGGCCCTTGTTGACAATATCGCGCAAGTTTTCCCCCACTCATCCCAAAACACTGTTCCTTTGTTTTGTGTTCATGGTAAATTATTTCAAACAGAAATTATTATCTTAATCTTTGTCAAATTTTATTTTTCAGGGGGCAGTAAATGGCTTTTAAGGTCCTGTTGGTTTTTGAGAGTTCTTGCTCTTGTATGATGGGATAAGATTGTCAGAATTATGGATTCTGGGAAAGGACCTTAAGTAAACTTAATCCCCTGTGAATAGAATCCTTTCTGAAAGGTTGTAACTGTTCAGAGACAGAAAAGATGTCTTGATCGCCCTGAGCTCAACTCCTGAAGGCCAGATCAATAAAGGTAAAACCTGCCTCCTACAGTATGTGTCGGAAAAGGGCCGTTTATTATGGTTTGAAGGATGGCTTCCTGGCACGAGCGGGTTTGATTTGCAGGTTTAGAGTCAGGCTGTGCTATATCTGCATACTGGAGAGGAACACAGAACTCTGCCAATGAAATCTTTACCCCATGCCAGTGCTGGGACTAGTGTATGTCCATAAGCCATGAAATATTAACCACTTGGGTTGTTCAAGCCATTTTGTTTACTTATCATCACGTCCTTTTCCAGTCTCTTCCTCCCCAATGATTTCTTTCCCTAAAAGATACACAGCGTTCCTGCTGTTCTGGTATCTGTCACCATAATGTATTTTTTGTCATTGAAAATCCTTTGCAGTTAGCATGGAAGCTGTGTGTTTTCCTTTTAAAACCACCTCATTGTCATGTCATTCGTCATCAAGTTATGACATATAAAGTTATCGTCCTTGTGTAGTGGCTTTGGGACAGGTTTTGTGTGTGTGGTGTGTGTGTGCGTGTTTGTGTGTGTGTGTGTGTGTGTGTGTGTGACTGTTTCTGTGTGTTTGAGAAGGGCTGCTGTGCACAGAATGTTCCGCCTGCACCCACCATATGCGTCTGTTTTTTTGGCCGGGTCTGAAACTCTTTTTCTTTGTAATTAGGAATATCTTTCATCCTTGATGTGTTTTCTTTTTCTCCCATTAAAATGTGTCATCTGTCACATCAACATGCTCTGTCAATTGCTACTTGCACAGCTGGAGCAAGCTGACAAAATGTCTCATACAAGCAGATTCTTCACAGCTCAATTAAATCACTATTTTCAAATGGACATGTTAACCGAGCCCCAAGATTAAGATATGTACTTTTCTTATTTGAGTTAATTAATTGGAAAATATGAACAGCATTAAAAGGATTCTGGTATTAAGTATTTCATTTCTAAACATGAGCATTCAAGGCCCATTTGGCCCTTTTGTTTAGTCAACAAACCATCTCACTGCTGATTTGTTAAAATATAAGTGGCATATTAATCATGCAGTAAATCTCCAGATGTTTGTCTGAGAAGAGAGAAGTCTGACCCCAAAAAGCGGCCCCAGTCCCGGCATCTGTAGGAAAGTTTAAATGTAATGTGGGTTCTCCTGAGGTAACTGTCTCCACAGTGAAATACACATCCATCAGAGCAGCAGTGAAACCGGTAAAGTTCACAGAGCTGCAGAGCTCCTTATCTCTCTTTTTCAGGTTAGTTATTTCAGTTCAGGTGCAGTGTCCATAAAGGGCATGCCTCTTTATTCTGTTTATCACATAGAGGGAAACTTTAAGCTTACCTCAGAATGCCCTGTTAATATTAGTTTGGAACAGTGTCCCCACTTGCTTCCCAGATCCCAGCTCTGTGATGCGGTTCATCTCTACCAGGGGTCGCCAACCCTGGTCCTGGAGAGCCGCAGGGTGTGCTGGCTTTCATTGTTACTCAGCACTTAATTGATCAATGAAAGCAGTTGATTACATAGTTGGCTCACCTCACCTGGTTTCTTGGGTCTGAACCGGCTGCTGATTTTAAAATGAAAACAAAAACCAGCCACACCCTGGGGCTCACCAGGACCAGGGATGCCAACCTGTGATCTAGGCTAAATGCTATGAAAACTAGCAAAAGCACTCCCTCACAAAATATCATGTTTATCTATCATGTCGTCAAACACTCACATCCAGTGTTCAGTTTTGTCTCCTTCCATGTAGCATTTCCTGAAGGGTGATAGTACACCTTCTATGAACGTCAATTATGTTTGATTCCACTCCTAGTGGTAATTATGAACAGGGGATAAGCATAGTTGGTTTACTTGGTCGGTTAAGTGAAACTGAAATGAAAGTGTCGGGAGGAAAATGTGGTGTTTTAGCATTTGCATGGTGGTAGCCACGCTAGTTCCTCATTTCCAATGGATATTAGTTCCCTGTGAATGCCGTTCATGATGATCTCAGCTCACGAGACTCCTGAAACACACTCTTGGGTTCATAGAGGGGGCAAGTTCACTGTGCTGGAAGAACGTCTTGTGATTTCAACCACTGCATCCCAACCATGTTCCTGGAGATATACCGTCCTTTAGGTTTTCATTTCAACTCTAAATTGGCACACCTGATTCTGATAATTAGCAGAGGTTCAGAAAGTAAAAGTCCTCCCCAGTATTTTACTCAGATCACCTGGATTTACTAATTAGCACATATCTTTAGCCAGGAAGTAGAACTAATGATTGAAATCAGCTAGCTGCAGTTCAAGGGTGGAAAAAACACATGGCATGATCATGATGCATTGTGGGAGTAGATCAATCTACAAACCTTCCATGACAATCTGTCTGTTTCTCAAACCTCCCATCAGCCACTACACAAGCATTCCAAATGACACTCTAGGACCTGTGCTTAGTCTAATCAACTGTTAGTGATTATTATTATTAATTATTATATATAAGGATTCTAACGCCTCAAGAGGGTCTGGGCTAGTGGATGTATGTGGGTTTGTATTGAAGGCCTACTTCATTCTGACTTGAGTCTTGAGTCTGTTCCATGTTTGGCTTGGGTTTGGATGAGTAACACCCTAAAAAAGGAAACTGGTCATTGTTTTTGCTGTTCGCTCATATCATGATGTAGTCAGTGTATAATCTTTGTCTGATTAGGCAAGATAATACTGGGTCATTCATATTTTAGTTTTTCTCTTCTCGCATCATAATAGCATGGGAACTTAACTTTACCAGATTGCCCATGTTTTCCGACATAGGGGCCAAGGTCAATGTGTGTTTACATTTCCTAGAAAATGCCAAAAAATACAAACAGTGGAAGCTTCCTAAACTACAGCTGAACACTGGCTGTTTGTTTTTGAAGCATTAAAGAGTCTAATTGAACAAAACAATATGCAGAGGCGTTCTTTTTAGAGGTTGTTCTTCTTCATCTTTAATTGTGGTTGTGTGGCGTAGTTAATAAGAGTTGTGGGGGAGTTGGAACAGGGAGTGCGCAGTCAGTGTACAGATGAAAACATGCTGATGAATATGCTGGTACAGGACCTGTCAGTCACAGCTCTGCGCGTCTCCATACCAACATACCAGCCGCTTCCTCAGATCTTCTGATGTTCAGAGGCGGAAAGTCCAGGGGTCAGAAAGTTAGTCCTGCCACATGTGTTTGTTCCACCCCTGACCTTTGGCTGACTACACTCATTAGTTCTGCTTCCTGGCTGAAGAATTAGCCAATCCAGGTGATCGGCACAAAGAACTGGGGAGGACTTTTACTTTCTGAATCTGGCTTTTACGCCTGATTTTAGACTCTTGTCTCTCTCTACCTCTATCTTTTATTTCCTTCAATGTCCTTCCTCCCTTACTCTGATTGCTAATCTCTCCCTCTATCCATCTTGGTCTTGATTCCCTCTGTCTCCTTCATCATTTTTGATAAATCATCTCCCTCTCCCCTCCCCCAGGGCCGGCTTTGCCCGGAAGAAGCCGCTGAAGATGAACATGGTGAAGAGGATCATGGGTAGGCCGCGGGAGGAGGAGTGCAGCCCCCAGGACAACGCGCTGGGCCTGATGCACCTGCGCCGCCTCTTCTCTGAGCTCTGCCACCCGCCGCGTCACATGACCCAGAAGGAGCAGGAGGAGAAGCTCTACATGATGCTGCCTGTCTTCAACCGGGTGAGGGGGGGATGGGGGTTCAACCGCCTCTGTAGCCAACCGACAGTCTGTCCATAGCTACAGCTCATAGTCCATAGATTGCCCGACTGAAACCACAGAATGTTCATGAACGCTCTATTGATGCCCAACATCCAACACACTCCAGAGTATAAACCGAATGTTGCAGCGACCAATGACATCTATTGCATTCTTTTAGTCATAGCGATGCTCTGTTGGTCGACTATAAACTGGCCTTAAGATTTGAACCCCTCACTCTTCCAAAGATTTTCAAGACAAATGCATTACCAGTCAGCTAAAGGTGAAAACACCCCTAGCCATGGGCAACAACGTTACTTTTCAATTTGAGGATGAGCGTCAGGGAGCGTTGTTGCGGTAACATGCTATGAGCGTTCACTGCTCTTCACTGTGCTTACTACTGAGCTAGACCAACCCTGCTACATCAGCCCCAACAAATCGTGTCCGGAAATCAGAATCGGGGCCATTCTTAAAAAACACAGCAAGACATTCCTTTCGGAAGGGGAGTGCTACTCGGCACGTGATGTTTGCGGTTCGCGGATACCGCGTTCCTGACGATCATTAACGAATGAGACAAGACAGGCCGGGCATGCCCTCCAGTCCTCTGACATTCTGTGGAAGTGCTAATGGTGTGTACCATAGAGTCCCAAGTCTAGACTGACTGTATTTGCATTTTCGTAGGTGTTTCCATGGTCAATCGTGATACGGTAGCAAACAACCCAGAAATAATTACAGTAGGAAACCGGGAACGGTAGAAAATCGCTGTTCCAAGTGTTTTTGCTGAATGTAAATACAAATAGACATTAACAAACCACCGTCAAGCTCCTTCTGACCAATATAGTAACACTGTTACTTATACTTGTAGTTAGACTCTAGATTTAGGTGCATGCTTGGAACTGTTCTTGCCGTTTTTCATTGTTTTTTGGGTGTGAAGAATTTATGTTATACTTGAAAATAATGTCCATCTGTGTTCTGATATATTCTCTAGACATAATTATTTTATGGTTTTAAAAAGGTTGAAACCTTGTCATAAGAACCCCAGATTTGTTTGCCACATTTCTCAAACATTTCAGTTTAATTCAATTCAGTGTTGTGTGTATAGCACTTTATACACACTTTGCAGTGACAATACCGAAAAGCGGTTTGTGATGATGACCCTTTTGAAGGTTTACAGGTCTGTGCACTTCATGCCACTTCTTGAATAAATCATTTTCAGGTTTGACTGATTGAATGAATGAAGTGTCTGAGTCATCGTCATCGCGGCAGTTCTTTTTCATATGCAGAGCAGGGAGCTGCCTGTGCTTGCCTGAGCCCCACTGCTGCTGGAGAGCTCTCTCAGTAGAGAGCTGTGGCTTTCTCAGGGACCTCCACCTGCTCATTAATCACTCCACTCTCACCATCCACTCGCCATGTAGCACCAGACCAAACACAGGATGAGAGCTTCTACAGGTCCTGCATCTGCCAGATCTTCAGGCATGAGGCGGATTTGACCAGATTTCAATGCCCGATGTCGAGATTTTGGCACGGTGGCGTAGCGGTTAGCACTGTTGCCTTGCAAGAAGGAGGTGCTGCGTTTGACTCCCGGCCTGTTCAGGTCCTCTCTGTATGGACTTTGCATGTTCTCCCAGTTTTTGCGTGGGTGTGCTCCTGGTACTCCAGTTTCCTCCCACACTCAAAGACATGCATGTCAGGTTAGGTACACTCCTGCCATTGTCCTCCTGGCACTGGCCTCAGAACTGGAGTTGCTCCCCAGGTGCTGCACTGTGGCTGCCCACAGCTCCTCAGTAACTAGAATGAGTGAAATGCAGAGGACAAATGACCCCACAGGGTTCAATAAAGTAAATCTTATCTTACAGTACTCTCTGCAAGGTTAGACAACTCACAGAGAGGCTCGCTGCCTTGAAAAACTAATTTTAACTTGCTGCAAGTTTGTTCCACATATGTGATTTGATTGTCAGTAGATTTTGCAGCAGTAGTGTTAGCCCCACAGTCCTCTCCTTGAATAGCTCTGAGACTGCGGTTATGCGTATGGTTCTGTACTGCATCAGAAAACTGCTGAGCTCAGCTCAGTTTAAGACAGGCCACCGTCCATCCAGGGGTCATGTAGGGTGCACAGATTTTCAGGCAGGATGGTCTTGGAAGATGTGACGGATTCCTGCGTTGCTAGGCTATAATTCCCCTAGCAACATGACAGAAATGGAAACAGGCTGGGCTAATCTTGCATTTTGCATTGTTTGTCTGATTAAAATATGTACATGTAGGCATATCAAACATCACAACCATCCAACTATAATAAAGCAATGAGGTACAAGAGGTCATAGCGTACTGTTAGTATAGCCATGGGTAAACTGTTAAGCTGTTGTTAGGCAAATGGCATGTGTGTGGATGGAGTTTTGGGATCGCGCTAATTTGTGAACATTCATTTAGGTCGCATCATAAAAAAGTTTGTGAGCCCCTACATTACAAGTCAACAGCAGGAACAGTGTGGAAGTTGTGGACAGTAATGGGCTGAGTGAATAGTGCTTGTTTGGCGTTTCTGGCAGATGAGCTAATAGGTCCCCCCCTCGTCTGAATCACAGGTGTTTGGGAACGCCCCTTCCGCTACGATGACGGAGAAGTTCTCGGACCTGCTGCAGTTCACCACCCAGGTGTCCAGGCTGATGGTGACCGAGATCAGGAGGAGAGCGTCCAATAAATCCACTGGTACGGCTCTTCAGACCTGGTGAAATATGTGAATGTTTTGGATTCAGATACTTTTCTATGCTTTACTGAGCTTGTCTGGTGCTTTGGAAGCTATGAAATACTCTCAAAAAGTGCAAACCCCAATGGGTCAAATGCGGAGGACAACTTATCCCACAGGGTTCAATAAAGTATAGCTCGGGTGCTCTTGATTGGCTCAATTGCACCAGGCAAGATCACTCGAGCACAGAAAAGTATTTGAATCCAAAGCAATTATGTGGTTGACCCAGGTCTGTGACTCATGCACTTTCCTTCTCTGTTTCCATCCGTGCTAAACCTGAAATCAGCACTGCAGTGATTTATATGGTAGATTCTCATCTATGACTCCATGCTGCAACCTTTTCCAAAGGGGCTCGAGGGCCTACTTAAAATCCCTTCTAATTCAGGTTCTCCAGGTTCATTTCACCTTGGTCCACTGACTTCATCACATCCTTCGACCTGCAGAATTGAACAGACGTCTGAGCAGTGACATTTATTTGTAGCGTTGAGGCTAAAATGTCACCTCGGTTTTGTTCCCATTTACTCGGAATCCTCTGAGAACAAGACCTTGTTTAGATGGAAATTTGCAGAGACCTTTGGCCACAGACAAAAAAATGGATGGATGTTCCTAAATAAAGAGAACACTACTGCTTTAATACAAGCCACTAGCTGGATGGATGTTTTTCCGTTCTTTGATGGCCTGTTTCGTCCATCTTACCTATTCTCTTAGTATCAGTCTCTCCAGCTCACCTTCATTATTCTGTCCCAGGTTCGAATCCCGGTCGAGCCACAATAAATGATCCGCACAGCCGTTGGGCCCTTGAGCAAGGCCCTTAACCCCACATTGCTCCCCGGGCGCTGCACTGTGGCTGCCCACTGCTCCTAATAACAAGGATGGGTTAAATGCAGAGCCAAATTACCCCACAGGGTTCAATAAAAGGTATATTATTATTATTATTATTATTATTAGGTTTACCCAGTATCCACCTGAAACACTGCTTTACATAAGACTGCAGGTGAATGCAGCTGTTGGGCCCTTGAGCTAGGCCCTTAACCCCACATTGATCCAGGCGGGATTGTCTCCTGCTTAGTCTAATCAACTGTCGCTTTAGATAAAAGCGTCAGCTTACATAACTGTAATGTGATGTGATTGAGGCACCAATAGACCTTCCTTCTCAAATTACCAGGATCTGTGCTGATGATTTAGAGGCATGCACTAACAGAGTGAATCTATTTCAGTGATCAAAGCACTATAATCTTTTAGCCTCATTTTAGAATGTCAAATGCGATTTTATTTGGTAAATTCCACCAGAACTGTGACCGCTGCTAATTATTTAAGTGCAGACATACCAACATAATAACAGGATCTGAATTAATTCTTCCCTATTCACTGTGAGGTTTTTCTTTATAAGAAATCGTTTTTGCCTCCAAATTCTGGATTTTTCTCCTGCGTGCTTTAACCAATTCTGCTCTGCTTTGCTGGATTAAACAAAGCTAATTAATTCAGCAAATGAACCAAAATGTCTGCCGATATGCTGAGTGGTAGGCATTCTGGCTCTGTGCATTCTGCACAGGTGTCATGTGACTTGTTTTTGCAGAGAATCTGGCATTGATTTAATGATCAAATCTCAGGTTCTGTGCAACAAAACCCTGTTCCATATGGGCCCCAGAGATTTCTACCATCTGCTATAAGCTGTGAAGAATACCGACCCTTTCATCAGTCTGAAAGTAACAAGGCACACGCTTGCTGTATAGACCTGGTACACATCATTTTCTCTTGTATTGTCCAGATAAATTGGCCATTGAAATTGGTTAGATTCTGAATTGTTAGCCTGTGGAAGAAATAAAAAAGTCTCCTGGCTTTTACAGTGATTTCTTTCTGTATCTTTCCCCAGGGATAAAAACGTACAATATGCCGCAGTAACACAGCATGTGACTTTGACCATGGGATGAATATTGGTGCCCGGCAGGGTGTTTTGAGTTTCTCAGAAACTGATTTTCAAGCACAACAGTCTCTAGAGTTTGCAGAGAACATCCAATGACCAGCAGTTCTGCAGGCAAAAATGCCTTGTTAATGAGAGAGATCTCAGGAGAATGGCCAGACTGGTCAAAGCTGACAGGAAGGTGACAGTAACGCAAATAACCACACATTACAACAGTGGTTTGTAGAACAGCATCTCTGAACACAGAACGCATCAAACCTTTTAAGTGGATAGACTATAGCAGCAGAAGACCAATAAGTCAAATACATTTAACATTTACATTTTTGTCATTTGGCAGACGCTTTTAATCCAAAGCGATTTACAAGTGCATAGGTTCTACCGCAAGTCAGAGCATCACATCCATAACTAGGAAAATACACATGGAATGCTGTTCTAAACATATAGTCATCATCATAAGTGCAAATTATTTTTTTTTGGGTTAGACAAGGAGGATAGGGTTAATTTCCTAATAGGGATAAATACCTAATAAAGTGGTCAGTGAGTGTATAATATGCAATATTCTATCAGTTTTTATTCAGTTATTATGTGTGTGGCTGAAGGGGTTTGGCATTTAGTACCTCATGTCTCATTGCCTACCATGCCAAAGATGTAGGCGCCACACTTCAGGCAGGCGTCAGGGTCTGTCATTTTAAAATTCATGGACAGGTTTCTTAACTGAATCCATCCCAGCATACATTGGTGCATGTCTGTGGCAATGGTAATATGTGGGTGTTAATCCTAAATGCACTGGTGTTCAGGTGCATTTCTATGGTCATGGTAATGAGTGGATGTTATCTGTCCCTGCATGCACTGGTGTTCAGGTGCATTTCTATGGTCATGGGAATGAGTGGATGTTATCTGTCCCTGCATGCACTGGTGTACAGGTACATGTCTATGGTCATGGTAATGTGTGGGTGTTATCTGTCCCTGCATGCACTGGTGTACAGGTAGATGTCTATGGTAATGGTAATGTGCTGGGTGTTATTCTCCACAGAGGCAGCCAGCAGGGCCATTGTGCAGTTCCTGGAGGTGAACCAGAGTGAGGAGGCCAGCCGGGGATGGATGCTGCTCACCACCATCAACCTCCTGGCCTCATCCGGACAGGTCTGTGCGGTCACTGGGGGTCAAGGGTCAAGTGCAAATGGTTTTCTGCAGGGTTGCCCAACCCTGTTCACTCCAGCCCAAATTTGGCACACCTGATTCTGCTAATTAGAATCGCAATGAGATCTTTAGCTGTTGAATGAGGTGAGCTTTGAGGCTGGAGTGAAAACCAGATGATAGATCTCCGGGCTCAAGGGTCAAGCAGAAATGTCTTAACGTGGAGCAAACACTGTAATTTATATCTGGATCTGTCATTTGAATTTATCAGAATTTGGTTATTTATTTGGTTATGGGAGGATTTTGTATTTGCATTGGGAAGTATGAAACCTGATGGGTTTTTATTCTGAATATGGTTTTTCTTTTCCTCAATAAAATGTTCTTTGTTTTCGGGGATGAGTGGCAGAATGGGGTCTGATAAGAACCATGTTTTTGGAGGTTGTTTTTACAGCGTGACGTCAGGTTGGTGACTCACCCTGTTCTCTCCGGACCCCCCCAGCCTCTTTGTGTGTAGTTCTGCGGGGTGGGGGGGGGCAGCTTCCCAAAAGGGCGTGGCTTCATTTCCACAAGAAAAACCACAGGCCTGTTACTGCTCTTTGGTGCTTCCTGTGTGACGAGCTGCTGACTCAGCCGCAGTCTTTCCCAGACTCCCGCTGAAATAAAACTCAACGCTCTTCCGCCCCTGAAAGGTACACTTCCAACCCTGAGCCGGCTTTACATTCTTCCATCCCGGGAATTTCCGATCCCTCAGCTTTGCATCCCTTTGTGCGGGATCGGGGGGGGCTGTGGATTCGGTATTCCGAGCCCCGGGATGCAGACAAAAGGCCGGCTGGACTCCGACGTTCCCGACAGCGGGAGTGGAACAGTGATGCTCATTACCCCAGACAGTCTCTCCCTGCACTTTCTCCTCTCCTCTCGTCTGGTGTGAGAAAATGGAAGCCCTGCCACCCCCCCCCCCCCCCCCCCCCCCCCGGTGTGTCAGGTGTAATTTCTCTGTGGCTGACTCCGTAATTGTGCCGGGGCTGGGGGGAGGTGAAATAACCTTGACCTGCCGCTCCCCGGTTTGTGTAGCCGTGATGTTGTTATTCAGTCTCTCTGCGCGGGAGTTAACCCCCTCCTGTCCGCGGGGTGCCCCTCCACCCCCTCCCGAAACCGCCGCACGGATTTACCGCTGCGACACCCCCACTCGCAGTCACGTGACCTTTCTTCACTTACTGATCCACTGAGCAAATGCATGATAATCATTACATAGTGTGTCATAGATACATGCAGAAATCAAACTGTATGGACCAGTTTCACAGATGCACATTAAGCTGAGTACTAGATTAAAATCAATTGTGATTTTCAATTTAGTCCAGGATTGAACTTAATCTGTGTCTGGGAAAACCAGCCCAGACCAGACTGTATATATGACATCATTCTGGCTTACTGGTATTTAAAACGTTACTATTTAATAAAAGCCTTAATGTATACAGCAGATGCATTCTGTAAGTCTGTTCTGGCACATATCCAGATAATCACCATTTGTAGTCATTTCCCCATGTTGTCCCGTTCTTTGACAGGCAGAAAGTGCATTTCTGTGTTCCTTTGTGTATACTTATCTGTCTGTTGAGAGCTGTTATCGTGCCTTGTTATGTTTCTCGGCAGGACCCAATCCCGGATTAGACAAGCCTACTGTATGTGCTAAGCGCTAATATGTGCTACCGTGCGCTAGCTGTACTGGTTAGATAAGCTTTGACAGAATCAGAAATGGCAGTCAGTCTTAAGGCTTCTCTGATAGGAGCGAGAGCACGGCATTGCAGAACCATAAAGAAACACGAGACTCCTCTTCTCTCTCTGCAGAAAACAGTGGACTGTATGACCACCATGTCGGTGCCCTCCACGCTGGTGAAGTGTCTGTACCTGTTCTTCGATTTGCCGCACACACCTGAGGTCGCTGGCGCTTCTCCCACTGAGCTGCCCCTGGCGGACCGTCGAGCACTGCTGCAGAAGGTGTTCGTGCAGGTGAGGCTGCGGTCGCTTCAACCGTGGACCACGGTTTAATATTCTTACCGGAGCCGAGTGAGAGAACTGGACCTCAAATACGTAATTGTTTTTGATTCAAATACTTTCCTCGATTGATCTTGCCTGGTGCAGTTGAGCCAAATCAAGAGGACCAGAAGGTGGGGTTTGTACTTTTTGAGAGTATTGCATAGGTTACAATACACCGGACGAGTGAAGTGTAGAAAAGTATTTGAATCCAAAACAATTACATATTTTATCCAGGTCGGACTTCAGAATAGTCATCACCATAAAGTGCAGGCCCATATTTGTTTCTCAGAAAAAATGGTTCCAATTGTAACTCTCTAATTCCATAGACAAACCATATCTAGTTCAAGGGTTCTTTGTTGGACAAAATGGTTGTGTCTGGGAGCTTTCACACTTCACTCCTATGATAGTGGGTTCCTAAAAGAACGAAAAACAGTTCCTCTATGGAGGAAACTTTTTTCTGAGAGAGTATGGACCAGGTAAACTTTTCTCTTCAGTTAGTCCTGATCCAGAAAGTCATAGGGTATGCTGCTTTTATGTGTATACCTGTTCCTCTATGGAGACAAGCCAAGGAGCCGTTCAGAAGCGTTATTTCTGAGAGGGTGGGCTATCGGCAGCCCCAGGAGCAGTGTGAGACCTGACCTCCTCTTCCTCTCGCGGCAGATCCTGGTGAAGCTCTGCAGCTTCGTCTCCCCGGCGGAGGAGCTGGCCCAGAAGGACGACCTCCAGCTGCTGTTCAGCGCCATCACCTCCTGGTGCCCTCCTCATAACCTGCCCTGGAGGAGGAGCTCCGGGGAGGTGCTGATGACCATCTCCCGCCACGGCCTCAGCCTCAACGTGGTCAAATACATACACGGTGCGTACGTGTGTGTGTATGTGTGTGTGTGTGTGTGTGTGTGTGAGTGTGTGTGTGTGTGAGTGTGTGTGTGTGTGTGTGTGTGAATGTGTATGTGTGTGAATGTGTGTGTATGTCATTGTGCGTGTGTGCATGCGTGTGTGTGTGTGCGTGTGTGTGTATCTTTGTGCATGTGGGTGTGTATGTGCATGTGTTTGAGTAGCTGTAATAAGCAGTCGTTAAATTAAATTACATTAAATGCATTTGCTAATTAAATGGGCCACAGACTCAGAAAGACATTGAGAATCTCAGCCATATGGCATTTTAAATATACTTATGATTACATTTGAAACCTCTTGGACTCTATGTGGTGCTGTATGGTGAGACTGTTTGTTTGTGTATTTGGTCTGGATGGCTCAGTGTCTATCTGGCTAACACCTGCAGTTGTTGGATTGTGTTTAGCTGTGAAGGTTATCTGCAAACTTGATACTGAGCAGCCTGTGTATCTGGGTTCAGTGCTAGTAGCCATTTTACACTGGGGGGGGAGAACATTCCAGAAGAATGGGTGTGTGGGAAAGAATACAAGATGAAGCCATTTAAAAATGCTATGGCATTTCACTTGGTGGGTTACACTTGGGGCGAACATTCAAACAAATATGGGTTTGTCCTTGATATTTTCAGTCCATTGAAAGAAATCAACTCTCGCAATACTGTGTAATGTCCTTGGGGAACTGTTTCTACATGAAACGGTTCTGCAATACATGCAGTCAATTATTGCAGTGCCTTGGGCCGTTATATTTTCAAAGTAATGTGCTACATAATATTTTCACTCAACTGTTTTGCTATTGCATTTTGCAGTTTTTGTTTTTTGTGCCGTGATAAGTGTGTAAAATGTGCGTAAAATGTAATGTGGTGTATTATTTATCCAGAGAAAATTGTTGCACATTACTTTGAAAAACATAACAGCCCAGGGTTCTACACCATATTTTCTCTGACCCATTTTGCGGTTTTGTTTTTTTGCTTTGCAGTAAGTGTGTAAATTATACTGTGACGTGTTATTTCTCCAGAGAAAGAGTGTCTGTCCACATGCGTCCAGAACATGCAGCAGTCCGACGACCTTTCACCCCTGGAGATTGTGGAGATGTTCGCTGGCCTGTCCTGCTTCCTGAAGGACTCCAGCGACGTGTCCCAGACCCTGCTAGACGATTTCCGCATGTGCCAGGGATACTCCTTCCTCTGTGACCTCATGCTGAGGTACGGGGGTAGCTACAGGGCGAGCACGGGGGCTCCCCGAGCTCAACGTGTTCCTGTACAAGCTTGTTCACTTAGTCATATTCTGTTTTAGTTTAGCACTGCTGGGATGTTTTTTATTGCAATCATGGAATTCCCTGTAAAAAGTGTCTCGGTATCCCCTTTGGTTCTCAAGCCCCTCTGAAGCACATTCTTACTTTAGATGTGTGTGTGAGTGAAGTTTTAAAAATGCATTTCGGTGGGGTAAACGCAGATATGCATTGATCTGAGAGATTCTAGAAGAATGACATGCAGACAGACATGGACTTATTGTTTTTGCTGAGCAACAAAGGCAACTTAAGATATTCAGATCTGCTCTGTTGTATTTCCCTGTGTTTTTTCAGGACATTTTCACAAGTATTTAAAATATGCCGATGAATCGTTTTTTTTTTAATGGAATAAACAGAGAGTGGGTTGGTTAGAGTAAGTCTAGTAGAAGGACATGGATGCTTTAATTGTACTGGCAGAGCAACAAAGGCTTCAAATATTCATATGATCCATGTTGCATTTGATCCATTTTTCAAACAGAGCAGTGACAGTCCATTTTTCAAACAGTAGCTGTGTCTGGCAGGATAGTGTTTGAGGCCAGTGTGCGTTTTAACCCCAGGAGCAGGATCGCATTTTGAGATACTGTGTGTGTGTATTAATCCGACACACACTGCCGTAGATGGAGCAGGATAGTGTTTGAGGTGTGTGTTTATATTAATGCCAGGTTGGAGCAGGATAGTGTGTGAGGTGTGTGTTTATATTAATGCCAGGTTGGAGCAGGATAGTGTTTGAGGTGTGTGTATTAACACCAGGTTGGAGCAGGATAGTGTTTGAAGTGTGTGTGTATATTAATGCCAGGTTGGAGCAGGATAGTGTCTGAGGTGTGTGTGTATATTAATGGCAGGTTGGAGCAGGATAGTGTTTGAGGCGTGTGTGTGTGTGTGTATTATTTCTGTGTTTTAGGCTGGAACAGGACAGTGTGTGAGGTGTGTGTGTATATTAACGGCAGGTTCGAGCAGGATAGTGTGTGAGGTGTGTGTATTAATACCAGGTTGGAGCAGGATAGTGTTTGAGGTGTGTGTATTAATACCAGGTTGAAGCAGGATAGTGTTTGAGGTGTGTGTTTATATTGATGCCAGGTTCGAGCAGGACAGTGTGTGAGGTGTGTGTGTATTAATCCTGTGTTTTAACCCCGCGCAGGCTGGAGCAGGCCAAAGAGGACGACGCTAAGGACGCGCTGAAGGACCTGGTGAACCTGGTGACGGCTCTGACCACGTACGGCGTGAGCGACCTGAAACCCGGGGGTCTCACCACGGGGGCGCCCTTCCTGCTGCCGGGGTTCGTGGTCCCGCAGCCCGCCGGGAACGGTCAGTACCGCCACCATAATCCCGAACCTGTAGATTTTATTTTTACATTGAATTTACACCTGTCTGGTATGGGGAACAGGCTAGCCTGAATTTGTGAAGAGTACTGATTCTGTACGTACACATGAACTGCAGAAGTTATAATTTAAATTTATATGAGTTTGAAGGTAAAGCTGAGAATGTGTGTGTGTGTTTTCTGGGAAATAATATTACTATGACATGTATTGTAGAGTTTAATTTCCTGCAGTACTGTCCGTTGAGCTTTTATTCTGAAGTATTTCTTCTGAAGTAATTTATGCATCTCAAAATAAGTTATTGGATTCACCAAATTACGGTGCCTTGTCGTCCGTTTTGGTGCGGAATCAAGACAATATTAGTGGAACAAACCTCAGTCAGCAAAAGTGTAATAAGTCGTGTTGTAGCTGCGTTAGATGTTTTAAAAATAATTACACTTGGTGATTGAACTCAGCAGGCAGTCCTGCAGTCCAATTTCCAGCACGGAGGCGGTAGCGTGAAGTTTTACAGGAGTGTTTTTACGCTTTGATAATGCTTTAAACCGGTTTATTCATGCGGGATTAATGCTGTGGCAGAAGACGTTGAGGGTGTGCTGAATATTCCTGATTGTCTCATTGTTTTATTTGCCTTCAGGCACACTCTAGTTGCTCTCTGTGTGTTTGACCTCTGTAGCTGTTATTTTCTGTCTGACATCCTCTTTTGAATTACTTTAAGCCCTCATTGAACAGGTTAGCAAACCAGGCCCACCTTGGCGTGTGTGAATTGATTAGTTTTCTTATCAGGAAAGGCTTTGAGTCCCCTGGAGGAAGGAGGAGGGCAGGAGCGTAGTTAAGAGGAGAGGACGTGTTGCGTTTGATAAGGCGCGGGAGAGGTGCGTGCGTCTGGCCAGGATCGCCCACTCCCAGTGGGGTTCAGGAGAAAGACGTGGCTCTGTGTTTCCATGGGACAGACAGAGACGTGGCTTGTCACTTCACAGGGAGGCGGTGATGAAGACCTCAGAATGAACCATAGAATGTGACTTTGTTCTTGTGCAATGTTAGAGCCTGAATGGCTACTCTATGAATTAGTGATGATTAATTAATTTGCCTGTTAAAATTTCCATTGAGACAGATATCAGTATGTCAGCAGTTTTATAAAAAATAAAGTACTGGGTTTGAATGAGGACTTGTTTCTGACATTAGGGTCCTTAAAGCGCTAGTTTCTTGCGTTTCTTTTATAATCCTTACTCAGTGTGGATGTACAGTAATTTCAGAAGCGGTTGTAGAGCATCCATCTTAAGAGCACTGAAGCATGTTTAGTGAAGTTTTTCTTGGCGTGCGTCACCTCCTGAAGCCATTATCTTTTGCAGTGTAAATTTGCGTTTAAATTTCATATAACACTACTGTAGTGCAGTAATCCATGTTAGGAGCACAGTCGCAGGTTTAGTGCAGTTTTATGTCCCTGAACTGATCAGGTTGTGCTATATTGTGACAGGCACTGAGACTGATAAAATGTTGAAAATGGCTGGTGATTTTTTACAATCCACAAGCTACTCTAGCCAGTGTTTGTGTTAATAAAAGTGAATTTCATCTCCTGGCAGGGTTTGATTGACGACTTCTGACATTAGGGTTCTAGGGTTCAAAGGGGCCTTGTTTTTCTTGCATTTCTTTTCTGACCCTTTTACAGTGTGTAAACCCTGGTGTAAAAGCCAGCTATGACCAGCTTGAAATTACCAGCTTCCAGCTGTTTCAAAACATGGCTTCAGCTGGTCAAACCATGTTAAGTATGGAACTGGTCTGAACTGGTCAACCAGCTACCAGCTATTTCAAAACATAGCTAGAGCTATTTTCTTCAGCAAGGTGTAGGTTCAACTCTCAAACGACACTTCACTGTATTGCAGTAGTTCATGTTCAGTGAAGTTTTTTGTCCCTGATCAGAGGCCGTATCTCATGTTGTCTGAAACGTTTTCCCGGCTGCAGGACATGCGGTGAGGAACGTTCCGGCCTTCGCCGTTCTCCAGAACGCCTTCCTGAAGGCCAAGAGCGGCCGGCTGACGCGCCTCATCATGGACGCCATCGGCAACATCTACATGGCCGACAGCGCCAACTACTTCCTGCTGGAGCCCCAGCACACGCTGTCGCAGTTCGCCGAGCGCCTCTCGCGCCTCCCCGAGGCCCAGGCCAAGTACTTCGAGCTGCTGGAGTTTGTGGTGTTCAGCCTGAACTACGTGCCGTGCAAGGAGCTGTTCAGCGTTAGCGTGCTGCTGAAGGCTAGCTCCTCGTACCAGTGCTGCATCACGGCCACCCGGAGCCTGCTCAAACTGGCCCGCCACGACCCCGTGTTCAGCGACGTGTTCCGCGAGGTGGGGCTGCTGGAGGTCCTGGTCACCCTCCTGCACAAATACGCTGCCCTGCTGAAGGACCCCGCCCAGGCCCAGAGCGAGCAGGGTGAGCTTCCGGAAGCTTCTGCGGCTTGTGTCGAAATAAACTCGGCGTCAGTTCCTCAGACACATATTAAGCTTAGTCCTGTGTCGAAACTCTCCATTTTTTATTTAGTTTTATAGCCTATAGGCTTAATCTGTGTCTCTGAAACCAGCCCTAGATCTATTTAATACTAGAAAAACTTTTTTGTCTGCCAGTGGATTGACTCAGTTGTCGGTTACTTCTGCCTTTTTATTAGTCTTACTGCTCTAAATCAGCAGGCGTGTGTTTAGTTTGATTAATGAAAATGTAAATGCGTGTTTTTGTGCTCCACCATAAACTCGTCTGCTAAATGAATGCAATGTAACGGGAGTCGGGGGCAGCGGAGGGCTGTGCTGTCCATGGCGGGCGCGTGATTGGTTCTCTCCTGGTCAGGTGGCTGTAAGAAGCACAGTGTTGCGGAGGAGCAGAAGCAGCTGGCCTGGCTGGTGATGGAGACACTCACAGTGCTGCTGCAGGGCTCCAACACCAACGCAGGTGTGCACATCTTTCTCCTCTCTCTCTCTTTCTCCTCTCTCTCTTTCACCTTCTCTCTCCTCTCCTTCCTGTTTTAGCCGACACGCAGCATGACATCACACTGTCATGCCGGGCACACACCTTTGTGTTAAATTTGACATTTGCTGCAAATGTCTGTGTCTTAGTGGCTGTGTTTTCTTATAAATATGCATATGTTTATAATTTAGGGGAGGTCTTGTGAATGATCCCCCCTCTGCTTCCACTAGCCCCCACCGAGCCGCCAAATCCTCAGAAAATCTCTCTTTGTGTCGCTGCGCGCAAATCCGCTCCCTGGGATTAACGCAGGCCGTAATCCCGCTGGAATCCTCTAATATCCCGCACCTGCATCCGTCGCGTAATCCCTACCCCGACAATGTCATCCCCGGCTCTCAGTCTGCGCGGTGAAGGCGGAGACGACGCTCTCTCTCACCCGCCAATGACAAGTGACTCATCCGTACCTGGGCTCAAATAGCATTTGTTTTGTGGTGCCTGGTTCATTTGAGCCTGCGGGGAGGAGTAAAATGGGTGGGGTTTACACTGTTGGGATCATTCAGTTGTTCCAATACACCAGGCAAGCCAACACAGCTCAAGCTGGGTTTTGAAACTGCGGGTAGCTGGTTGACCAGTTCAGACCAGCTACAAGCTTGACAACGTTTAGCTGGTTGACCAGTTTAGACCAGACTCTTACTCTTACTAGTTTGTCCAGCTCACGTCATGTTTTGAAACAGCTGGTAGCCGGTCATTTGAAGCTGGGTTTTACATCAGCTATGCGGAAAAGTGTTTGAACCAAAAACGAATGCTATTTGAACCCAGGTGTGAACTCGTCAGGTGGAGGCTACTCAAACGGCGCTTCCGATGGGTGGACATCGACAGACAGCTCTGAGATCCGAGTGACGCTCTCCCTTGGTTTTCCTCCTCATCTCCTGCACTATTCCCGGCCGGCCTGGTTTATTCTTCCTGGGAGAGAAACGGGAAAAGGCATCTATTCCCCCCGGGATCCTGCTCACAGCGTTTTCCCTCTGCCCTGTCGCTTCCCGTTTCCTCTTCCCAGGCAGTCGCTCCGCAAAAACAAATCTTCACACCTACCCCAATCTTTCATGTGCCGTTTGTGCTGCTAACATCACTAAACAAAATAAGTCCATTTTTGAAACCTTGAAGAAGCTGTCCTTGCCTTTGATAGAAGGCATTCGTGTATTTTATTGGTTTACACCAGACAGGATCCTGAACATGTTTCTGTATGTGGGCTTGGTTGCGTGTGGCTCTTGTAGAACATTCCGGTTGATAATTTATCTCCAGGCCGCACCACTGGTCTTCAGCTGTGCAGGGACGTGCGTGTACCTGTCTGTGCAGGTGATGGAGGGCTCTGCAGAACCTGCCTGGCGCATTTTAAATACAGGAGCAGGAGAAATCTCCTGTGCCCAGACTTCCACTCAATACATTTAAAGAGGCATAAATTAAACCTCTACCAGTGATAATTCTTTTCCATTTTTGGCTGTATGGAATACTGAGTATCAGAGAATTCTTCGGAGGGTACTGCCTGTGTATGTTCTTCCAGTATTAGCTCTTATTCTAATCAATATTCATTCTCCTTTTAAAAAACTGCTATCTTTGATATTTTCTAGTATTTTCTTTAGTTTTCCTACACAATAATTTACCACTGGAGGTAAACACAATTTGTTTCTTTTTTCATTTAAAAAGCACAATGCATGAAAACAAGTGAATAGAATAAGACACATTTTTCTTCATCTCCTTGTCTCTTTGGCTGGTGCAATAGCATATTAGCAGAAGTAATGGCTTTTCATCAGCACCTGTAATGCAGAGGCATTAATCCTGCAGCAGTATTAGCTCCCTCCAGGTGTGGAGCTCAGATTAGTGCTCTCTGAAACAGCACATTTCTATAGCTCTCTGCTCCCAGTGCAGTGTGTGTGTGTTTGTGTGTGTGGAGGTGCGTATGTGTGTGTGAGTAGGTGTGTGAGTGTATAAGTGTGTGTGAGTGTGTATATAAGTATGTGTGTGTGTGTGTGTGCATGCGTCTGTGAGTGGGTGTGTTTGTGTGTGAGTGTGTGTATAAGTGTGTGAGTGTGTGAGTGCGTGTGTGTGTGTGAGTATGTGTGTGTATGTGTTTGTGTGTGAGTGTGTGTATAAGTGTGTGAGTGCGTGTGTGTGTATGTGTGTGTGTGTGTCTCTGAGTGCGTGTGTATGTGTGTGAGTGTGTGTGTGTGTGTCTGAGTGGGTGTGTTTGTGTGTGAGTGTGTGTGTGTGTGTGTGTGCGTGTGTCTGTGAGTGGGTGTGTTTGTGTGTGAGTGTGTGTATAAGTGTGTGAGTGTGAGTGTGTGAGACGGTGTGTGTGCGTGCTCGGCAGGCTGTGCCAGGTGTGTGTGCATCTCTCTGGTTCTCTCTCTCCTGCCTGCAGTAGCACTGCGCTGTTCTGTCGTGAGTGTGTCTGTTTGGAGTGAGATTTACAGTACTGAATTCAGCCCTAGTTTTACCTCCTGTCAGCAGACTGGGTTTTCCAGGAATTAGCCATTTTTCACCTGACTGATTTTACTGGTTTTTTATTCTCCCTCTTTCCCAAATTGGTTCTTTTTCTCTCTTTAATATTTCTTGTTTGTGTGTTTCTCTCTCCCTCCCTCTCTCTATCTCCCTCCTTCCACCCTCTCTCCTTCTTCCTCTCCCCTCCTCCCTCCTTCTCTCCCACTCCCCCCTCCCCCCCCCCCCCTCTCTCAGGTCTGTTCCGGGAGTTTGGTGGTGCACGCTGTGTCCATAACATCCTGCGGTACAGACAGTGTCGTGAGCACGCTCTGATGATCATCCAGCAGCTGCTCCTGTCCCCCAGCGGGGACGATGACATGGGCACTCTGCTGGGCCTGATGCACTCTGCACCGCCCACTGAGCTGCAGCTGAAAACAGACATCCTGAGGGTGAGAGTCTGCTCCTCACCTCACCCCCTAACCCCTACAGACCCAAACCCCTACACCTCCTAACCATAACCCTGCACCTACACCCCCTAGCCCCTACACCCCCACGCCCCCTGACCATAACCCTGCACCTACACCCCCTAACCCCTACACCCCCACGCCCCCTGACCATAACCCTGCACCTACACCCCCTAACCCCTACACCCCCACGCCCCCTAACCATAACCCTGCACCTACACCCCCTAACCCCTACACCCCCACGCCCCCTAACCATAACCCTGCACCTACACCCCCTAACCCCTACACCCCCACGCCCCCTAACCATAACCCTGCACCTACACCCCCTAACCCCTACACCCCCACGCCCCCTAACCATAACCCTGCACCTACACCCCCTAACCCCTACACCCCCACGCCCCCTGACCATAACCCTGCACCTACACCCCCTAACCCCTACACCCCCACGCCCCTACACATCCTAACCATAACCCCTATGTGTGTTAGAGAGAGAGAGCGAGAAAGAGGCACACGTGCATACACATACGTAGACATGCACACAGATTATTGCCTTTTTTGTTTGATAATTACTGTTACTTTAATTATGCAGCTGAGATTATCTTCAAAAGAAGTGTTTCATTCTGAGTTCATTATCCATTGCCTGTTTTCCTCTTCGGGATAATCAGGATTTGGAATTGTCGCTTTGAGAGAATTCTCATTCAAATGGAATTCATTAGTTTCAGGAAATGGACATTTTCAAAAGCTGCTGGCATAAAAAGATCCAGCTATGAGTGTAAATTAGGTTTTTGTAATGCTTGTAAGGAGGTCTCCTCTGTGGTCTTCAAAACTGGCAAATATCATGCACATTAATACACACACACACACTCACACACACACATACTTGCTTATTGTGTTGTTATTATGTTGTGTTTAAGTAATTTAATGAACCTGCAGGAAAACACTTAAATGTAAGGGACTTATGTGACTAAAATGTGGGTCTTCTCCACTCCTTCAAATGCAGATTATAGTGATTAAACCATCATCACCATGATTCACCTGCCATGTAGCATCAAGGGGAAATAATCAGTCTCTTCCCTTGCAATTATTATTCATCATGTATTGTACAATCAATTTGAACTTTAAATTAGTTTGAGTTTTTGCCAGCAGTCAATAACTGCCATGTTGTTGTTCTTTTTGAATAAGTCAAGGTAGACATTTTACCCAAACTTTAAGTTTCACAGTGAAACTCACTGTTTGCCCAGTGCCGGTCAGAAGCAGATGGGCCGATGGGCCGATTCTGCTCAAGGTTTCTTTCTATTAATCAGGGAGTTTTTCCTTGCCACTCTAGCACTAGGCTTGTTCTGAGGGGGTCTCAGGCCTGGGTTCTTTGTAAAGCTGCTTTGTGACAATCTTATGTTGTCAAAAGCACTACACATATAAATTGAATAGAATTGAATTTAAATGAAAATTGAGTCAGACTCGTGTGGAAGGCCCAGGCTTTCTGCGGTTCACTGTGGTTGTGGTTGAGTAAGTCAAAGCCACCGGCCCCAGCCATTTTATCCATGCAGTTCAGTTTATTGTCCAGAGACAGAGCGCCGCTCGACTGAAATTGCAGAACATTCATGAACACTCTATTGTTGCCGGACATAAACTGGTTGTTGTCCTAAGCAAGAAGTATAAATCCACTCCAGTTGCCCAGAGTATGAACCAAATGGTTCTGTGAAGCATCCACTGCATCCATTGGTCATAGCAATGCTCTGTCATTGGGCTGTAAAATGGCCTCTAATCTTCAACGTAATCCTTAAACCCCCCCCAGGCCCTCCTGGCGGTCCTGAGAGAGAGCCACCGAACCCGCACCGTCTTCCGCAAGGTGGGGGGCTTCGTCTACCTCACCTCGCTGCTGGTAGCCATGGAGACGGCGCTCTGCTCGCCCCCGCGGCACGGCTGGGAGAAGGTGAACCAGAACCAGGTGTTCGAGCTGCTGCTGGCGGTCTTCTGCGCGCTGACGGCGGCTATGCGCTACGAGCCGGCCAACTCGCACTTCTTCCGCACCGAGGTGCAGTTCGACAAGCTGGCCGACGCCCTGCGGCTCCTGGGCTGCTTCTCCGAGGCCCGGAACGTCGCTCCGGCCGGAGTTCTGCCCTCCAACGCCCAGCCCTTCCAGAGGCTCCTGGAGGACGAGCCGCCCTCCAGCGACGGGGTCTGCCCCCGCCTGAGACACTGCAGCAAGCTCTTCATCTACCTGTACAAGATGGCCACCGACTCCTTCGACAGGTAGGAACACCCCCACCCCTGGAAGACTGCAGGCTAGAAATATAATTATATTCATAATACTGTTTGTTGTTAATGTATAATTGATTTGTTAATTGGCTAACGCTTGTATCCAAAGTAACCTGCAGTTGATTAGACTAAGCAGGGGACAATCCCCCCCAGAGCAATGTGGGGTTAAGGGCCCAACAACTGTGTAGATTTCATGATGGAAACATCGGGGCTTGAACCACCAACCTTCTGGGTACCAGTTATGCACCCAGTTAGGCTGCAGGCTGCTAGACACACCATGGTTCCCTTATATTAGCTTCAGTTGAGTTTTCATTCAGGCTTTTGTTTACTTTCTCATTCGAGAGGGACAGTGCACAGTGTCAACATGGATGCTATTGGGTCATGCCATGATCTATTACACCAGTTACCTCAGAGGCTAATTTTCAGCTGTAAGCTCATTTTCAGCTTTTTTAGCCTAGCTAGTCTGTGTAAATAAGCTTTTAGTTTGGATATAGCAGGGTTTTCCTTCAGGAATTCTGTTCCATCCCTCTGTTTTACCTTTACTGATTTTATGCCTTTGACCTTTCGAATGTGTTGAAATTGTGATGAAACACAGAGTCTTCACACAGATATTTTTATATTTCATAGTTCCCCTTCAGTGACAGCCACAAGCAGTATTTTTATTAATATTTTAATTCAGTTGATTTACCTATTCCTTTGACAGGGACCATTTTGTGAGATGATTGGTTTATGAGAGATTGTTGTTCAAGAGATAGTTTAAATGGGTAACATTGACGTTGTCATTGGCTAACCCTGCTGAAGCTAGGGTTCAACTAGGCCAGCTTATGGCCAGCTTGACCAGCTAAATTTTCAAGCTGGTCAAGCTGGCATAGCTGGATTTTCCAGCAGGGACATCTATAAAATACTATATTTACAGATTAAATTTGTAGTGTTTATTTCAATGGCAAGTTGTGACTCACTGAAGGTTCTAAAAAATGTCGAGGTTGTATAAAAGCTCTCCTCAGGTTTTGTAAATCATTATTGACTTCCTCTGTGGTTTCCTTGGCTGCCTGTGGCTGTGGAAGTGGAGGATATCTCACCTGAGACTCCCCGCTGGGCTGGAGCCACAGGCATTAAACAGGAAATCAATTAGTCCCTGACTCCCTGAAATTATTTCCGAGACACTGCCTAGAAATAAAGAACATAAATGTAAAAAGCACACACGCACACACACACACACACACACACACACACACACACACACTGAGAGTTATTCGGAGGCACAGGACCGTGCTCTTTTTTAACGTGTGCCACTGCGACAGCCATTTTAAATTATTTCTGGGCCTGGGCAGGATGTGCTGCAGCCTCCTTTGCTCTGTCGGGACCTGGCAGGTCATGTTGTCTCTAAATGGCTGCCATTAAGCAGGGTGCTGATGTATTGGCATGACTCCCTGTATTTCCACTGAACGCCCTGGCCCGGGCTAAACCCCTCATCACCGTGGTAACTGTCAGAGTTAAATGGAGATCACCTCATGGGCAGGATAATTAAAAGTCACTCTTGATTAATCTGGAGGAACAAATATCCAATTTCACGCAATACCTCATGAGTCTGGGTGGTAAAGACTGATTTGCATGTTGATTTGGCTACGTGTGTGAGTGTGTATGAGAGAGAGAGAGAGAGTGAGAGGGATAGATAAACAGACCTATGCATGTGCTTCTGCTGCTGTTCTTCACTTTGCTCTGATTTCAACTGTCACTAACTGCCTCCCTCCCTCCTTTTCTTTTTCCCTAACCTCTGCCTGGCTGGCCTCCGCTGTGTGTGTGTGTCCGTATGCACACGCACGTGTGTGTATATGCGTGTTTACACCCGCCCACGTGTGTGTGTGTATACATGTGTGTGAGTAGCCGCGCTGAGCAACTGCCCCCCTGCCTGACGCTCGAGACCTCCCTGCCCTCCCCCTGGGGAACTCCAGCTCTCTCCAGGAAGAGGTACTGCACTCTGCTCGGCCCTCCTTTCTGCTTCTCTCTCTCCTCCCTCCTCCCGTCCTCCTGCCTTCCTCAGGGCTGTTAGTTTCAGCGTTTCAGGCTGCTCTCCTGGCCTTTAAAGGCACACTCTAAACCCCCCTGTAGCTGTGCTAATGCCAGCCTGTAGCCTGCAGCCTCTGGAGCTCTGTCCCTGATGTGCATGGTGTGAAGCCTCCCCTCGTCAGGCAGCGCTGCTACACGTTTACACGCCGCGTTAGCACCGCCCGCGAGCGACTCGTCAGCCGAGACCATCCGCTGCGAAATTCTGCAGCGCGTGATGGGATTGGACAGAGCCCACAGCGGGGGAACCCGCAGGAGTCCCGCTCTGTCCAATCACTTCGCTCCCTGCGACTGTGTGGCCCGCCCCCTCCCCATGTCTCCGAAGCGACATTAGCCACAGTTGTTCACAGATTTTACCGTTGCCTTTCCCCAAAAAGTGCATCTTCAAGTAATTTCACAGCAATTTAAAATGTCTTTGGTCTGTTTATTTCAGTCAGGTTATTTTCCCCAGTCTGACTGAGGTGGTTTTAAATCCAGAAAGGTCATGTAAGAGGGTAGAACAGAGAGTGTGTAAGCTCAAATGGCGTCTGATCAGGTTCATGTCACTTCCTGTGAAGGCTGAAGCCCATGTTGTTTCCCCGCAGGCACGGTTACCATGGCTACCATGGAATGTCCACCCACCCTACGCCGTCACTGCCCACCAAAGCTGCGGTGGAGGCAAAGCTCCATGTGGCAAACCCTTCCCATCATGCACCTGACTCTGTGGTCATCCACCCAGGGGCAGGACTGGCCATGCTGGACCTGCTGGCCTCGGTCAGCTCCGAAACTCAGCCGGAGGTACGTCCCACCGCCCTTCAGCTCAGAGCCCGACGCCGTACCGTGGGTGTCCCCCATGGCTCCATTCCGGGCCCGCCTCTTTTTCCTGCCATCCAAGCACAGCTCCGGCGCAGATGGCGAGTGCCGTTTCCAGGACAACCTCCTGCCTTGCTCTCCACAGCATACAGCTTTAGACCTGTCCTCTCCTACACTGCAAAAACTAAAAATAACAAGTATTTTAATCTTATTTATTTTGCCTTTTTGCTAAAAAAGACAAAAATGGGACAGTGTGAGTTATTTCAAGAAATCAAGAAAATTTGAAACACATGAACTTAAAGCAAGCTAATATTTTCTAAATTCTAAGGCAGACTTTTTTTGCAGTGTAAGCTGTACGTTGTGACAGGGTCAACAACGACATGATCACCTGACTGACACAACATCCTTCTCCAGTTATCAAGGCATTCTGTTCAAAGTATATATTTTTTTACTGTCTTGCTGTTATGGTACACAAAATGTACCATAACCATAATTAGTGGTCATTAATAAGCATATTGACAAGAAACATATTGAGCCCAGCTTACTAAGACTTTTGGCACATTCAGAACCTTTTAGCACACACAAAAGCAGTAACATAGGCAACGATTCACCATGGTATTTTCTTTGCACCAGTCATTGGTTGTGTTCTCAGTTTTGCACATGATAAAGGTCTTAGTAAATTCAGCCCATTGTTTTTAGACTTATTGCTTATTGCATGGTTACTGTAAGTGAATTTTAATGGCAAGAAACAGTGGTAAAGGACATTGTAATGCAGTCGTGGGGGATGTTGTGATTGTGAGACTTCTCTGCTCTGACCCATTCCCTCGTGGACTACATTTCCCAGCATGCCCTGGACCTGCAGCTGGCGGTGGGAAACATCCTGCAGCTGCTGGTGCACTCGGAGCGGAACCAGCAGGTTCTCTGTGAGGCGGGGCTCCACTCCCGCCTTCTCCAGCGCTGTAGCGCTGCCCTCGGCGACGAGGACCACCCCCTGCACCCCCCTCTGCAGAGGACCTTCGAGCGGCTGGCCTCCCAGGCCCTCCAGCCAGTGGTGCTCAGGTACGCCTCAGGCTCCGCCCCCCTCCCCACGCCAAAGATACTTTTGTTCCCTCAACTCGTGGCCGGACTTTATACCTCTGCTTTCCCTTCTCGGGGATCCTTGGATGACTTTTCCTGGGGTGGGGTGGTCAGCTCAACACAGCGCTGGAGACTGTGCAGACCTCAGGCCCAGATAAGGCCCAGGAGAGACAGGATGGGCTGATTCTCATTACACTTTATATGACTGCCTGATACAGGACTGCAGTTCTGTAATTACCACCTGTCTACTGAGTTATTCCTCTGTTCTACAGACTAGGCCTATTACCGCTCTGAGGCCAACTCTCCTTCTGTAGCCAAATGACCATCAATCACATTCTCATTTTAAATGTAGTTTTGTATTAAAGTTATGTTTCTGTAAAATTGCTGAGGTAGACTTAACTGCCACCGCATTCACTGCTTCTTCTTCCACATGGCCAGTCAGATGTGATATTTGCTGTTTCTGACAGGCGCTTATTTTAATGGGAAGCTAATCTATCCGCACCCAGGCTGATGTTGTGTTTCTTCCCTGGATTCACGGCGTTATTTTAGTATTTACGGCTGTAATTCCCTGTCCTCAGGTTACCGTGTAAGTCGATTGTCTTTTGCTCAAGGTTAGAGAATTTTGCTCTGATGAATGCGTTACATTTTGTTGTTAAGGCTTTTGTTAACTGTGGTTATTGGATTTTTATTGGAGTTTCACGGACACTGGGGGGGAAATGTATTTCATTGCCATGCCACTGACTAATCAATAAAAACAGCATACATTTTACACTGCTTGAAAAAAACAAAAACACATTTTTAACAGTTTTTCAGAATGGTTGAGGGCACATTAGGAAATAAGTCAAAATACAGATGGGGTTTTAAACCTGAAAATACAATGCAAGCAAAACAAATACAATGATAAAAAATCCAGCTATGCCAGCTTGACCAACTTGGAAATTGAGCTAGTCAATCTGGTCATGATGCTGGTCCAGCTGGGTATGACCTAGTCAACCAGCTAGTGCTGGTAGGTAGTCTGATAAACTGTTTCAAATCAAATGGGCTGGTCAAACCATGTCAAGCTGGGAGCTGGTCTGAACTGGCTAATCAGCTGAACCATGTCAAGCTGGTCTGAACTGGTCAACCAGCTACCAGCTGTTTCAAATCCTAGCTTGAGCTGTTTTTTTTCAGCAGGGAAATGAACCCAGGCACTGAGTGTGCTTCAGACAGTCGTGCTGTGTAATTACGTCGGGATGATATAGCGTCTTTTTGTGGTGTTTCTCAGGGAGTTTCTGCGGCTGGGGAATCCTCTGAACTGCGGTGCCTGGGATAAGAAGCTTCTGAAGCAATACAGAGTGCATAAGCCCAGCTCCCTCAGCTACGACACCGAGGCCAGGAGTAAGTCTTTTCAGAAATAGTAAATAATCATTGTGCAGGAGAAAAGCTTGTGTCCTCAACCCTTTGCTCTTGCTGCCTGGTTTGGTAAGGACTTCCTGCCCGAGCCTGTTTCTACTTCCCATTGCAGATCTGTCTGTTCGGCTTGACTGTAACACTCTCAGTTTTGTGGCTCGTTTGTGTTGTGATATCGAATCTTATTGACTTGTGGTCAGATTGACTGAAATTACAATTTTGGTTATTACCATTTCTTTGTTTTGATTTCCAAGAAAGGGATGTTAACTGGGAGAATAGATCCTCTGTCCTGGCTCTGCAGACCTTTTACAGTGATGCTGGTTTGGTTTATGGTTCTGTCACATGCTAACAGTCAGTCCAGCCAGAGAGGCCTGCCGTTTCCTGAAACCGTTCAGGTGTTCATTGCTCAAGGTCAGTTATTTAGCCAAGCGGTGTTGGAAAAAGGCAAATAACAGTGAACAGACAGATTGCATGTTTGGACAAAATGGCTCCAGAAAGTCTTTCTGTGGGGCGGGGTGAGCTATAATCTCCCCCAGTTTTACAGTCCAAGGACACAGGAAGTCACAGTGTAGTCAGTGCTCAGGAAAGTGCAGAAGCCCCTGTTTGAACTCTGATTTTATTTTTAGTCAGTTCGTCTCTGAACACACATGGGTCAAATACGTAACTGTTTTGGATTCAAATGATTTTCCGTGCTCGATTGATCTTGCTGGGTGCAATTGAACCAACCAAGAGGGACCAGAAGGTGGGGTTTTCATTTTTTGAGAGTATTTCATAGGTTCCAATACACCAGACAACCTCAATAAAAAGTGTGGAAAAGAATATGAATCGAAAACAATTTGCCAGACTAAATAAGGTCTGCAGAGCACAGTAAAATGTAGAAGAGCATGTGAATGATGTATTTGAGCCAGGTCTGTCTCCAGCGCTAACGCTAACGCTAGCCCCCGCTGTGTCTCTCGCCCCTGCAGACAGTATGACCCTGTCGACGGAGGGCTTGGGGCCGGACTGCGTGTTTGGGGCGGGGGAGGATAACGGGCAGTACCGGATCAGCAGGAGTCTGGTCCGCTCTCCCGAGGGCTGCACCGTACCCCTCACCCGCGTTAAGTGCCTGGTCTCCATGACGACGCCCCACGACATCAGACTGCACGGCTCGTCTGTCACTCCGGCCTTCGTGGAGTTTGACACGTCGCTGGAGGGGTTCGGGTGAGGTTTCCCCCACACACACACACACATGTACACACACACTGTCTCACACACACACACACACACACACACACACACACACACTTTGCTGGAGGGGTTCGGGTGAGGTTTCCCCCACACACACACACACACACACACACACACACACACACACGTCGCTGGAGGGGTTCGGGTGAGGTTTCCCCCACATACACACACACACACGTACACACACACTGTCTCACACACACACACACACACACACACACACTTTGCTGGAGGGGTTCGGGTGAGGTTTCTCCCACATACACACACACACACACGTACACACACACTGTCTCACACACACACACACACACTTTGCTGGAGGGTTTCGGGTGAGGTGTTCCCCCCACACACACACACACACACACACACGCAAGTCTTTTCTTTTCAGACTTTCAATTGTACCTGTAACCAGCAACCTTTTTTGGTGTAATCCACCCCCCCTCAGCACCCCTTTTAAAAAGCTTTCTATCCGCAATGTGTGCTGGACTGGAAGGATTCAGACTCTCTCACACCCACATTAAACCTGCGCCTGTAGGATCCAGCACAGAGCGGGTCTACTCAGGCTCCTGAGTCGGGAGACTGGGGAGAGATCTCTGCAGTCACACACACTGGGAGATTATCCTTACATTATTTACATCTGTTATTTAAAACACAGCGAGGTCTGTAAATGTACCGGCTTTATGTCCTGCAATGTGTGCTACAAATTACACATGCACCAAATATGCATGCATGTGTGTGTATGCACATGTGTGTTTGTGTATGTGTGTCTGTGTGTACTTGTCTGTGTGTGTTTCTGTGTGTGGACATATGTGCTTGTGTATGTGTGTATGTGTGTGTGTGGGTGAGTAATGTGCATATATCTCTCTGTGCGTGTATAATGTAAGTGGTGTTTAGAGAGCTTGCGGGCGTCTCAGAGGGGATTATGGGTGTTGAGGAGGGAAATGGCTGGAATGTGTTTGCATGTTATTATCCTGCTGTCTGTGACTGATGGCCGTTTGAGTGCCGCTCTCCACCCACAATGCACCATCCAGAGGCAGCCGCCGCAGCCGCACGTGTGATGTGAAAGATAATGTGGGCTGCGCGGGACTGTCACACACACACACACACACACACACACACACACACACACACCCCTGCGTCTCTGCGTGTCCTTTTCCCCGCCGGCTGAAGACGTGCGATGCCGCGTCAGCTGTAGGATCGAGGAGGTGTGCGTTCGACAGCAGCGTGCGTGATAACTGTCCCAGTTTTATCTCCGCAACACGTACAGGGAAAACAATAACTGTGGAACTCCCCATCTGGAGATGTGAAATATTAATGCGCTCCACTCTCGCCTGAGAGGTTGCTGTCAGGGCTGCCAGGGCTATGGTCGGGAGAAACACCCTGGGTTTATTAACGTGTCTGGGCTGGGGGCGTTGATGCGCGTTGGGAGGGGTTTGTGTGTGTGTGTGTGTGTAGGGGGGTTCCAGACCTGGAGGTAACAGTCTCAAGGTCACAGCTGCTCTGGTACGCCCCGTCCCCCTGGTGGACAGCCGTGGAATGACACCCTGATGGCAGAGGGAACGTTTAACCCAGGGGTTCCTAAACAATGGGTCGGGAACCCATGTTGGGTCACTAGATTTCAGGATGGGGTCGCCTGAAAATCTTTAAAAAGATTAAATGTAATTATTGTCTCTTTAAAATATGTAGAATGTTGGGCACTACATGTTAAAACAACCCAACTATAATAAAGCAATGAGGCAGGAGAGGCTGTGGTGCATTTCCAGTATAGTTGTGGCTAAAGGGTGGTGTTAGAGACAAGATGTGTGTGGGTGGGGTGTTGGGGTTGTGTGAGTTTATGAACATTAATTTGGGGTCACATCAGAAAAATGTTTGGGAACCCCTGGTTTAACCCTTTAAGGCCCTGTGGTGCTTCATGCATGTGCGACAGCAGTAGTACGTTTGCTGGTTGAAGCGTATTTAAAGCTCAGTAAATCTCCCCTCTCTCCCACAGCTGCCTGTTCCTGCCCAGCCTGGCTCCTCACAACGCTCCGTCCAATAACGTCGCAGCGTCCGGGGTCAGTGACGGAGCGGTGGCCAGCGGGATGGGGAACGGTGAGTGCTCCCTGCGAGTCCTCCTCCTCCGCCATAGAGCGTCTGTCTCCCTCTGCCTCTCTCTCTCCGTCTCTCTGTCTCTCTCCGTGTCTCTCACCTCTGGCTTCAGACAATGTCTCTCCATGTACAGATTTTGTGTTATTGTGTTATTAGGACAATCGGTGACACTTTGTGGATGAATCAGGGACAGGTTGTGTCACTGCTGAGTCACTCTCTCTCAGGCTTAGTGGAGGCGCTGCATTCAGCAGCTGTACTGTGCAGTCTCTGGCTCCATATTATACAACATGGCGGTGCCTGTGAACTTGGAGTTCTATCCCGTGGATAGTCAGTGAGTGATATCACAGGCACTTTATCACCCCCTTTTTTAACACAAGCCTGAAAATGACATACCCAAAATAAAATGGTTACTATTCTTTTGACCACAGGCATAATCCTGGTCTTGCAAGAGGCAGAATTACTCTAAGTATTACTAAAATGAAGTTACCAAAGCTCAAACACAGTGGAAGTGGAAGAGTTTTGAGTGGCCATGAAAAGGAAACTGACATGACCTTGTTGTTGCTAAAGCAATGGCTGCCATAGTGATTCAAAATTGCACCGATGAGACTTACGGGGTTGAAGAGAAGGAGGGGGCAGCTGGCCATCACGACTTGTTGCTTAGCGCCGTGGCGGAACTCTCCGGAGCCGGTGTGTGGTGCTAATGAAGCTCCGCAGGTCTCTCCTGCTCGAGGGGCTCCAGGTGGCTGAGGCGCCACTCTGCCCTGGCATCATGGAGACGGCGGTGTATATATAGGCCGCCACCCGCATCCCCTGGCCTACATTTAACAGTGACATCACCGGCCCTGCCCCAATGCGTTCATTCAGAATCCCGCCACATTACTGAGAGACTCTGTAATTTCACACTGTCTGACCCTAACTCCAGCTGCTCCTGCAGTGTTCACTGTTCACTGTCTGACCCTAACTCCAGCTGCTCCTGCAGTGTTCACTGTCTGACCCTAACTCCAGCTGCTCCTGCAGTGTTCACTGTCTGACCCTAACTCCAGCTGCTCCTGCAGTGTTCACTGTTCACTGTCTGACCCTAACTCCAGCTGCTCCTGCAGTGTTCACTGTTCACTGTCTGACCCTAACTCCAGCTGCTCCTGCAGTGTTCACTGTTCACTGTCTGACCCTAACTCCAGCTGCTCCTGCAGTGTTCACTGTTCACTGTCTGACCCTAACTCCAGCTGCTCCTGCAGTGTTTCAGCAGTAGTATCATTTAGCGCAGTGTCTCAAACTCGTTGCCATGGAGGGCTGTGTGCATGCAGGTTTTCAATCCAACCAATTATTTCTGCCTTAATTGATTCCAAGTACTCGTTCAGCCATATGCATTTAATTGTGTGAAAGCACAGAATATAGGCAACCACACATTTCCCTTTATATACATTATGTACAAAACTACAGCCATAATTCAACAAATAATGGGACTGATTATACAATCAAGATCTGAGGCTGGAATAAAAAGCAGCATACACGCTTCCCTCCGTGGCACAGAGCTAGTTTCAGACCCCTGATTTACTGCAGTGAGGAGTCAGTCGATATCTGTTTCCTGAGAGGATCGCTGGGAAGGACACTGCTCTGATTTTCACTCGTCTTTGTCCTGCGGGGCTTTTTAAATCTCCCTCACACCCGAGACTAGATTGCTCGTTTGATCTCCCCTCAGCTAACAAAGCGCTTTCTGCCATGTTGGATAAAGAGGGTCTGGTCTTGAAGGTGGATGAACCCATCAGGGATTCTGACTCAACAGAAATCAGTTACCTGTGAATCCACGCACACTCTGGAACAAAGGCTTCAGCATCAGCACTCACATAGTGAATTTGTTCCATAATGATGTGGATCAGACCTGGGTCAAATGTGTAACTATAAGTAATTCAAGTACTTTTCTACACTTTACTGAGCTTCCCTGGTGTATGGGAAGCTATGAAATACCCTCAAAAAGTAGAAACCCCATCTACGTTGGCTCAGTTGGACCAGGCAAGATCAATGGAGTACAGAAAAACATTTGAATCCAAAATAATCACGTAATTGTCCCAGGTCTGCTGTGGGGACCACACCTGGGTAAGTAAATGAAAGGGAAAGTTCCCCCTCAGGTCCTCAGACGGGACGCTGTTTTTGTGTTTCCCCCCCCAGGGGAGCGGCTGTTCCCCCCTCCCTCGGGGCTGAGCTACTCCAGCTGGTTCTGTGTGGAGCGCTTCGGCTCGCCTTCCCAGCAGCACCCTGTGCGTCTGCTGACGGTGGTGCGCAGGGCGGCGAGCTCCGAGCAGCACTACGTGTGTCTGACCCTCGTCCTCTCGCCCAAAGACCGCTCGCTCACCGTGTCCACCAAGGAGGAGCTGCTGCAGAACTACGGTGAGCGCCCCAATCAGGGGCGAGGAGGAACAGCAGGGGCGGGGTTAGGAGCTGAGCTGAGATTCGGTTCATGAACTAGACTGCCCATAATGAGTATGAGGATTTCTCACTTAATGAAATTAATTGCAGTTCATTGACTGAACATGGAATTGGCCTCCACACTTTCTGTACACAGTGTCAATTCTGAAGGGGAATATATGGTCACGGTTAGACGGTTAAAGTATGGGCTCAGTTAAGAGTTGAATTAACACTGGACATTTTATGGTGTATCTTGTGATTATGAAGTTATTCATCAAGTTAAGTTAAAATGAATCATACACCTGTCACCTGTTAAAACCCCATACTGTTTTTTGACACCAGAAGGTTTATTTGGACTTACCAAGTGAATGGCTTTCAATAGGATTGATTGTGATTACCCATTGAGCAGCCCTTGTTGCTGCTGCAGCCATTTTGTTGGCTTTCTGAAAGGTATTTCAGCCCCTTGTGTAAACCTGACTGCTGGGTATTGTAGTTTTATGGTGGCCAGATCAGTCACACACAATGGGAGCTGTTACCGATCAGGAAAGGGGTGTGCTGAAATGATGAACCCCAAAACCGTGACCTCTGACCTCTCTCTCCCCTCAGCGGACGAGTCGAACGAGGAGTCGTCCTTCTACGAGATCCTGCCGTGCTGCGCCCGCTTCCGCTGTGGTGACATCATCAGTGAGGGACAGTGGCACCACCTGGCGCTGGTGATGAGTAAGGGCATGCTGAAGAACAGCTCCGCCTGCCTCTACATCGACGGGCAGCTGCTCAACACCGTCAAGGTCAGCTCACGTCTTCGTGTGCGTCGCTGTTCATGAGCAGAATTTACGCTGAAGATACCTCATACAGCTCAATCACTGACATGGTGTGACATGCTTTAGGTGTCAGTTATTGAACATTCAAAAGCTGATTGATTTTAGAGGGCTTATGGCCTGTTTTCTGTCAACATTTGTCTTAATGCTGATTGAATGCACGCTTAATCCACACTGTGACTGCGTGCACACTGACAAAAACCTCCGGAAACCTCACTGAAGCACTCAGAATTGGGCAACACCCTAAGCTCGAGATCACATGCTAGTGTCCACTATATAGATATCTGTCCTCTATTGTCATGGTTTGAAAATACAATATATTGACATTTCAAGTTCAAGGGCAAGACTGCGTCGAATAAAGACCATCTGAATGACTCTATCGGAAGCAGTAGATAAGGAAAAGAAAGAGTAGCCCGTATAGCGGGTCCACTCTGTGCTCTTCTGAGAGTTATCATGACTGCAGCGGCCAGTGCTGCACCAGTTTCTGGCACACAGGGCGGGGGGACACCTGCTCTCTCTGGCCCTGGGGACCGGTGGGGGCTGGAGGGGTGCGGGGTGTTTGTTTTGGCTCAGCTGGGGCCTCCCCTGTTAGCGCGTGCAGAACAGCCAGGCAGCTCTCGCACTGCAGCAGAAGGGGGAGGTGTGAGTTTTCGGGGCCTTAGATGTGGTCCTTGTTTGATCGCAGGAAACTTTGTGTGTGCTGAGAGCGGAGTAACCCGCAACCGCAGCGGTGGAGCGCTGTGTGTGTGTGTGTGTGTGTGTGTGTGTATGTGTCGCCATCGTAGCAGGAAGTGATCTCCACACTGCAGCAATGAGCTATGATGACTCACACTGATGAGGCCTCTCAAAGAAGAAGGCTTTTAGTCTCAGTATGAGATTAACACTTACATGTAGCACAATCAAGCTTTTAAGGGGTGAGGTCACAAATGTAACATTAATATTATAATTTAATAATATAATGCTGACTGCTGGTTATTGAAAGTAGTGGAGTTCTAGAAGACTGTCTTAAAATGTTTGAAAAATAAACATTCGTACAAAAAAATACCTACTATTCAAAGGTTTAGTTTGACTGTATGTTATTAAAGGTTGTAATGGTGTTAATTCACTGGCTCCTCTGGTTTGCACACAGCTGCACTATGTCCACAGCTCCCCGGGTGGGTCTGGATCCACCAATCCCCCGATTCTGAGCACGGTCTACGCCTACATCGGCACGCCCCCCGCACAGCGACACGTGTCATCGCTGGTGTGGCGCCTTGGCCCCTCCCACTTCCTAGAGGAGGTTCTGCCAGCCACCAGTGTCTCTGCCATCTACGAGCTGGGGCCTAACTATGTGGGCAGCTTCCAGGCTGTGTACCTGCCCTGTGAGTACTGTGTGAGAGTGTGTGTGCGTGTGTGTGTGTGTGAGTGTGTGTCTGTGTGAGTGTGTGAGTGTGTGAGTGTGTGTGTGTGTGTGTGTGTGTGTGTGTGTGTGAAAGAGAGAGTGTGCGTGTGTGTGTGTGTGTGTGAGTGTGAGAGTGTGTGTGTGAGTGTGTGTCTGTGTGAGTGTGTGAGTATGTGTGTGTGTGTGTGTGTGAGAGAGAGAGAGAGTGTGCGTGTGTGTGTGTGAGACAGAGAGAGTGTGCATGTGAATGGTGTTTCAGTGTTTGTTGGTGACCGTTCCTGTCTCCCAGGTAAAGACTGGAAGGCGGAGGCTGCCCCCCCCTCCCCTGTAGCTCTGGTCCCAGAGGAGAAAGTATCCTTCAGCCTCTACGCTCTCTCTGTCTCCACCCTCACCGTGGCCAAGATCAGGAAGGTCTACAACAAGCTGGACAGCAAGGCCATCGCCAAACAGGTTTGCTTTTATCCAAACCAACTTACAGTTGATTAAATTGACCAGGGGGGAATCCTGGAGCAATGCTCAAGGGCTCAACATCTGCACTGATCTTATCATGACTACACCTGGGCTTGAGCCACCAACCTTCTGGGAACTAGTCAAGCACTGTCTCTACTTGTGGTCTCTTTTGCTACCCATTAATTCAGAGCATATCCGACGTGACTCAAATGTGTACACACCCAGACAATACTCTCAGTGCCAACCCTGTCCTTTTGGTCCTCTTGGTTGGCACAATTGCACCAGGCAAGATCAGTTGTGCACAGTAAAGTATTTGAATCCAAAACAAGTACGTATCTGACTCAGGTCTGGAATAGATCTTGGCTGGTCACTGTTCCCAGTGCACTATGGGCATGAGGAAGGAGATTGAAGGTTGGGGCCTTGCTCTGACCGTTGTGTCCTTTTGTCCTCTGCCCACCAGCTGACCTTGTCCTCCCATGAAAATGCCACGCCGGTGAAGTTGATCCACAATGCAGCGGGGCACCTCAATGGTCCCGCCCGCACGCTGGGGGCTGCAGTCATTGGATACCTGGGTAAGTCTACTGCAGGGGTGGGCAAGCCTGGTCCTGGAGTGCCAGAGAAGGTCCTGGTTTTCGCTCCATTCAAACCTAGAACTATGTAACTGCTTTAATTTTGATTAACAGGTTTAATGAATGTAGGAGACCATGGCGTTTCACCATTCAGAATATTCAGCCTCATCCATAAAACTCTTGTGATCGAGCTCAGATGGAACAAAAACTAGAAACAGCACTGGCACTCCCAAGATCCGGGTTGCCTACCCTTGATTTACTCTATTACTTGGCCTTATAAAGAATCTATGAACGATCTTTAACATGCCGTTTCACCGACAAAAGAGATACATATCTACAGTAAGACAGTACTGAATATGTGAGGGCTTTGTGATTTATGTTTTAAGAGCTGAACAATCCCCCTCTCCCAGGTGTGCGTGCGTTCGTGCCCAAGCCCGTGGCCACAAACCTGCAGTACGTTGGAGGCGCTGCCGCCATTTTGGGCTTGGTCGCCATGGCGTCGGACGTGGAGGGGCTGTATGCAGCAGTGAAAGCTCTCGTCTGCGTTGTCAAGAGCAACGCGCTCGCCAGCAAGGAGATGGAGCGAATCAAAGGCTATCAGGTCAGTCCAGACCACATCAGGAACCAATGAACAACATGGAAAGGGGCTTGTGGTGAATCTTGGGAGATGTAGTTTTGTTTGCTCAGCCAGCTGTTGAAGGAAACGGCTGTAGTGTGTGGACATGGTTGCAGGGTCCAGAGCCATAGATAGACTGCTTTGGAAAGCTCTGGCACTGGTCATTAGTATACAGAGCCCCCTGCTGGTCACTGATGGTAAATACTGTAAATGCTGTTGGTGTGAAGATTGTTCTTTAATGAGCATGTATGATTATAGTGAATGTGCTGGTTCTGGTTCTGTAGTGAGGGTGGATGTTCTGCTTCTGGTCCTGGTTCTGTGGTGAGGGTGGGTTCTGGTTCATGTTCTATAGTGAGAGGCTCTATTTCTGGCTCTAGTTGTGGCTCAGGTTCTGTAGTATGGGTGGGCTCTGCTTCAGGTTCTGTAGTGAGAGTGGATGGTCTTGGTCCTGGTTCTGTAGTGAGGTCCTGGTTCTGGTTCTGTAGTGAGGGTTCTGGTTCTGTACTGAGGATGAGTGCCCTAGCTCTGGTTCAGCAGTAAGACTGAGTGCCCTAGCTCTAGTTCAGCAGTAAGGCTGAGTGCCCTAGCTCTGGTTCAGCAGTAAGGCTGAGTGCCCTAGCTCTGGTTCAGCAGTAAGGCTGAGTGCCCTAGCTCTGGTTCAGCAGTAAGGCTGAGTGCCCTAGCTCTGGTTCAGCAGTAAGGCTGAGTGCCCTAGCTCTGGTTCAGCAGTAAGGCTGAGTGCCCTAGCTCTGGTTCAGCAGTAAGGCTGAGTGCCCTAGCTCTGGTTCAGCAGTAAGGCTGAGTGCCCTAGCTCTGGTTCAGCAGTAAGGCTGAGTGCCCTAGCTCTGGTTCAGCAGTAAGGCTGAGTGCCCTAGCTCTGGTTCTCTCCCAGCTCCTGGCCATGCTGCTGAAGAAGAAGCGCTCCCTGCTGAACAGTCACATCCTGCACCTGACCTTCTCCCTGGTGGGCACGGTGGACAGCGGGCACGAGACCTCCATCATCCCCAGCCCCGCCGCCTTCCAGGACCTGCTCTGCGACTTTGAGGTGAGGCCATACCCACACGCCACCACTGGCCAATGAGGGAGGCGGCTGAGCTGAGAGGGCAGGGCAGTCTGCGCCTCATACCGTCACTCTAAATATGTGAAATATTACATTGTGCGTTCCCTAAAGATGGGAAGTGTCAGAGCGTGTTACCTGACTGTGCAGAATGTCACAAAGCCTTTCTGCCTGTGTGAAAAAGTCTATTTAACCACTTTAACATGTGATCCGAGATTCCTTCAGTTAAGTGTGAGAGACATCCTCAATCAACCCCATCACTGCTACTGTATGTCCTCATGGAGCCTCCTCACCTTTTGAAGTCATTTTATTTTGTATGTATGTGTGAGTGGGACGTCCCACAGCGCACTTAGGCTGTCCACTTCCCCTTCCTGTCCCAGGTGTGGCTGCACGCCCCCTACGAGCTGCACCTGTCTCTGTTTGAGCACTTCATCGAGCTCCTGACCGAATCCAGGTGAGTGACCCGGCTGGGATTCCATCAGCACTTGTACCGCATGGCTGTTTGAGCAAGAGTGTGTGTGTGTGTGTGTGTGTGTGTCTGCCTGTGTGTGTGTCTGTGTTTGCCTGTTCCTGCCTGGGTGCATGTGTTCGCCTGTGTGTGTGTGTAACAGTGTAGTGGAGTTGATGATCGTCCTTCTCCTGCTCCCACAGCGAGGCCGCTAAGAATGCCAAACTGCTGCGGGAGTTCCAGCTGGTCCCCAAACTGCTGCTGACCCTGCGGGACTCATCCCTGTCCCAGACCACCATCACCGCCATCAGCAACGTCCTGAGCCTGCTGCTGCAGGGGTTCCCCAACAGCTACGACCTGCTCAGGTATGCACGATAATACATTACTGTACATCTCAGACAGCTACGACCTGCTCAGGTACGCACCATAGTGTATTACTGTACATCTCAGGTATAGTACAGATGTGTTTTGTTGGTTTACAGGGTCGGCCAGTTCATCTCCTCCACCCTCCCCACGTTTGCGGTGTGTGAGAAGTTTGTGGTGATGGAGGCCATCAGTGAGGAGAAGGCAGATGGAGGTAAACCCCTCAGGGTCTGTGTGTGTATGACCCGTTTCTCTTCATGTGTTCCACTGTCACATTCAGACCCTTTCTGTAAGAGCAGCGCTGTCAGCACACAGGTGTTACATGTTTGAAATTCACACCCTCGTCTCACATTCGCCTTTCTCGTTCAGCGAATGAAGACGATTTCGGCGGGCTCCTCTCGGCCAATCAGATCCTGCTGCGAAACCGACTCCTGGACATCTTACTCAAACTGCTGTTCAGCTCCAGAGAGAAGTGCATCGTAAACACGCAGTGAGTACAGCACACAGCCTCCTTTAACAGAGCAAAGATGACTTACGGTTAAACTTATTTCAGCTGTGACTGTCCAATATTCACCGCTGACTTCCATCCGGATGCTGCCAGTCCAGGTGTCAGCTCAGTTATGATGTGTTTGTGCCGATATGAATCAGTTGTAGTCGCTTGACCATATTCATTTCCATAGAATCCATAATTTCAGCAGTGTTTAAAAATGTATATATGCATGTGTAACCAGGTGATTCTCTAAGTCCATAATAATTTCAGCTTGCGTGTTTTACATTTTATATGTACCCAGGTAATTCTGAAGGAGACATTGACAGTTGTGATTAGCTCTTGTGGGTTTGTGGTTTAATGTGATCCCTCTCTGCTGGAGCTCTACTGTCATCAGTAACAGTGTTCATAGGAGACTATAAGAACTGTGGTTTTGTACTGTCTTATTTGACTCTGATGAAGATGCAGTAGCATCAGAACGCAACGGTTTTGCACCATTAAAGGGCTTGTGTGCGAGCCGTTCTCTTTCTGTAGTAATGCCGCTCGCGTCTGCCCCCTACAGGGCGTGTGAGGAGCTGGTGCGCACGCTGGGCTTTGATTGGCTGCTGCTGTTCATGGAGGAGCACGTGCACTACAGTACGGTGACGGCCGCCATGCGGGTGCTGGTGGTGTTGCTGAGCAACCAGGCGGTCCTGGGCCGCTTCAGGGAGGGGCCGTGTGGCGGGGGCTGGCTGGAGCACACTGACGCGGTCCTCACCAACAAGATCGGCACCGTCATGGGTGAGCTGTCCTACAAACCTGAGAACAAGTCGTCACATTACAGATGTTTACCTGCCGAAGTGACTTACAGTTGATTAGACTGAGCAGGTGACAATCGCCCTTAACCCCATGGAGTATGGGGTTAAGGGCATTGCTTGAGGGCCCAACAGCAACATGGATTGTGGCCACACAATCAAGCACCATAGCCAATATAAATACTTTCAGTCCAAAATCTTTTACTTTTTTGCTAAACAAGACAAAAATATTGCCAATAAGGTGAGAGTTTGACTCATTTCAAGATTTGCCAATGGAAAAACATTTAACTTCAAGCAAACAGTAACTTAAAACAAGCTAATAGTTTCTACCAGTGATCTTCATTCCTGGTCATGGTGAGCCGCAGGGCTTGCTGGTTTTTGTTTTTGCCTTTATAGCAGCAACCAATTCAGACCCAAGAAACCAGGTGATAACTGTGTAGTCAACTGCTTTCATTGATCAATTAAGTGTGGAGTAACAACGAAAGCCAGCACACTCTGCGGCTCTCCAGGACCAGGAATGAAGGCCTGGTGGTTTGCAGTGCAGTGAGGCTGTCCCCCTGGTTTTAGGTGAAGTCACACCCCTCTCTCCCTCCCCCAGGCTTCAACGTGGGCCGCAATGCGGGGGGCAGGTCCACTCTGCGCGAGATAAACCGCGACGCCTGCCATTTCTCAGGATTCCCTGTGCTGCAGAGCTTCCTGCCCAAGCACACCAACGTGCCCGACCTCTACTTCCTGCTGATGGCGCTGTTCCTGCAGCAGCCCGTGTCCGAGCTGCCTGACAGCCTGCAGGTAAACGTCAGTATGATCTCTCCTACCAATAATAATAATAATAATATTAATAATAATAATAATAATCTGCTTCAGAAATGTAAATTCTACATTTTCTCCTTGTGGTCAGTCTCAGAGCCCAGTGCATTGTGGGTAACCGCATGTTGTAAATGAGCACTGCCCCACGGTCAGTGTCTGAGCCCAGTGAATCATGGGTAACAGCGTTTGGTACTGTAAATGCATGCCCCCTGTGGTGGGTCTGTGAGTGCAATGCCTCCTGGGTAATGGAGTTTTTGTCTGACCTGAGCTCTCCTCTGTGCAGTTTGACCTGGACTCCATCTGGAGGTTCATCTTCGGTGTGCCGGCCTCCAGTGGGGGGGTGGCGAGCTCCATCCACAGCGTATGCTCTGAGGCAGCCATGCTGCTGCTGGGCATGCTCCGCAGCCTGCTCAACCTGGTGAGAGTCCTGTGTCTGCTCTGGTCAGATGCAATGATGTTATATTCATGTAGGGTATTCATTTTTGTAAAGATGTCAATGTGATGTGGTTTTGTATTTGCTTTTGTGAAGATGTCAGTGTGTATTAGTTTGTATTGGTTATTGTAAAGATGTCACAGTGTTGTGGTGTAAATGTGATGATGTCACAGTGGTGTGGTTCATATGAGATGATATCACAGTGGTGTGGTGCTGTATGTGATGATGTCACAGTGGTGTGGCGTTGTCTGTGATGATGTCACAGTGATGTGGCATTGTGTGTGATGATGTCACAGTGGTGTGCTGTATGTGATGGTGTCATAGTGATATGGGCTAGATGTGATGATGTCACAGTGGTGTGGTTTGTATGAGATGACATCACAGTTAGGTGGTGTATTCGTTTTTGTGATGTCATTGCGCTGTGGGTCATATGTGATGATGTCACAGTGGTATGGTGTTGTAATAGTTTTTGTAATGATGTCATAGTGATATGTGTTAGATGTAATGATGTCACAGTGGTGTGGTGCTGTATGTGATGGTGTCATAGTGATATGAGTTAGATGTCATGATGTCACAGTGATGTGGTATGGTGTTGTATTAGTTATTGTGATGTCATAGTGATGTGTTGTTTGGTTCCACAGCCCTGGCAGTCAGAGGAGGAGGGCTCCTGGCTCAGAGAATACCCCGTCACGCTGATGCAGTTTTTCCGCTACCTCTACCACAATGTGGCAGACCTGGCGCCCATGTGGCACAGCCCTGAGTTCCTGTGTGCTCTGGCAGCCACCGTCTTCCCCTTCAACATCAGACCCTACTCCGAGATGGTACACTTGAACACTGAGAAATCTGTCATAGCCCAGATTCAGCAAGGTTTCTCAAGCCCAGTTGACTTGTGACGAGACCAGAGGGGACGGTATTAGAAACATTTTTGTAGTCTTACCGGTGTGTACTGTCCAGTTTTAGAACGTCTGCTCTTGACGGCTAGTGTTACCGAGACCGACCATGTCAAGTCTTGTCTCAAGTTGACTTTTTTGTCGACTGGTTTCAGAACATTTGGCTACGTAATAGACAAAACATATTATCTTAACCAATCACAAAGCACTTGACTAGCAGAACAGCTAGTAGTGCCACAACAGCATCGGTGTCAGTGTCAGACACTATTGACGAAGCTAGATTTCTGTTAGCCAATGTTATGTTGCTAAAAAAACACAGTACTAGACAATGAATATAGACAATACAACGTTAGCTAGCTAAACACAATACACTTATAAACGTCACAACAGTCGTTGTTGTTATGGAAACATTCGTTTATTTGTTTATTGGCGCATTGGTGTGGACTGCCTCGATTTTACTCTTGACGTTCTGAGATTTTACCCGGACATTGAGATTTTACCCGGACGTTCTGAGACGTTCTGAGCTTTCTCCCATCTTGTCTCGTCTCCAGTCAGATGAGGTAGACCAGGCTTTAGAGTAAAGAATCTGTTTTAAAGAAAAGGTATGTTTCTTAAAGAAAAGAAAAAAAAAGACCCTTCTTTTACAAGAAGCCAGGACACAGAGTTTAAAAGAAATGAATGTTGAGCATTGCTTAAATTAATGAATCATAGTTCATTTTGTGGTTTGACAGAACCTTAAAAAACTTGTATCAGTTCTCTCTCACAAGGGTGTTTTTTAATTTATTTACGTAAGCCATGTAATAATTAACTTAATTAATTATGACTAATATCAGTTTTTGATTTGAGAGAATCTTAAAACGCCATGTTTGGCCTGACGTGGTTCTGCTGTCTGTTTCAGGTGACTGACCTGGATGACGAGGCGGGTTCTCCCACGGAGGAGTTCAAGGCCTTCGCAGCGGACGCTGGGATGAACCGCAGCCAATCAGAGTACTGCAACGTGGGCGCCAAGACCTCGCTGACCAACCACCCCGCCAAGAAGTACGTCTTCGACTTCATGAGGACCCTCATCATGGACAACCTGTGCCTGGTTCCCGCCAGCAAGCAGACTCCCACCATCGACCTGCTGCTGGAGGTACGGGGCCTGATCCGCTACCAGTCACTGCACACAACCGCAGCTGTGCTCAAACTCCTCCTCTTGTGTTTATGCTGCTCAAACTCTCCCGTGTCACTGGCAGAAGTCATGCAAACTGTGCATGTGAACACTTGCAACACTTGTTTCTTCCATAGGCTTCTGTGGTTTCCGTGCATTTCCACACAGGGTGGGAGCGGTGTGCCCTGTAATGTATAGAAGTGAAATGAAACAACGCAAATGGTCTCAATGGTCATTGCTACAGAAATGCCAGTGGGAATGTGCCTAAAATATAGTATTTTTTCATTTGAAAAAATGATAGATTGCCACTTTAAGCCTCAATCTCAGACTAAAATATGATTTTGCTGCAGTGAGTTCTTCTTATTGTGTTAATGAGGAAGTGCCAAATCATTTTTTGAAACCACTTCCTGAAATTAATAGGAACAGAGCAAACCAGTGCTTGTTCAAACTCAGCAAACTCTTCCTCTTCAAGATAACTGATTAAGTGTCGAGACATTATCTCTTTTATGAAGTCGGCGTGTAAGTGCGTCTTACTTTCGTTTCTGAGAACGCTAATGTGTTGGTGTGAAGTCGTCCTGACTCATTCAGCCAGCTTATATAAATAAACACATGTCTTTTCTTTGCACCTCTATTTTCTGACAAAGGTGTGAATGAAACAGGCAGTTTACCAACCTCCTGATTTAAAATGAAGAGGCTGTAGTTTAAAGTGGTTTTGTAGAGTGAGCTCTAAAATGAGAACCCCTAGTGTGCTTAAAAGGTATTTATGAATTCTAAAATGGAGTACCCCTGGTGTACAGTACTTTAAGGTGTTTTTTGTAGATTGAGCCCTAAAATGGACCCCTGGTGTACTTTAAGTGTAGTGAGCTCTTCCTGTGTGTGTCACGGCTTTAGGCTTCCCCCGAGCGCTCCACGAGGACCCAACAGAAGGAGTTCCAGTCCTACGTCCTTGACAGCGTCATGGAGCACCTGCTGGCTGCTGACATCCTCCTGGGTGAGTCTCCATGGAAACACCCCGGCGAATGTACTCATTGGCTGAGAGTGGGGCTAGGATGCTAAATGCTTGGAATATCACCAGGGTGACACCAGTAAATAATGCCCTGTAGCTATGCCACATTTAGATCAGTATTCATAACAGAAAAATCTGTTTCTATTTTAATTCATTGATATATTCAAGGCTATATAGTGGTAACTCACCTGCTTGTCCTTGTGTGTGTGTGTGTTTGCGTGTGTTTGTCTGTGTGTATGTGTATGTATCTGTGTATTGTGTGTTTGTGTACTTGCATATGGTGTGTATGTGTGTGTGTGTGTGTGTGTGTGTGTATGTGTATGTATCTGTGCATGTGTGTGTTTGTGTACTTGCGTGTGATGTGTGTGTGATGTGGTATTGTGTATGTGTGTGTGTGTTTGTGTATGTTCGTGTGATGTGTGTGTGATGTGGTATTGTGTATGTGTGTGTGTGTTTGTGTATGTTCGTGTGGTGTGTGTGTGATGTGGTATTGTGTATGTGCGTGTGTGTGTTTGTGTACTTGCATGTGGTGTGTGTGTGATGTGGTATTGTGTATGTACGTTTGTGTACTTGCATGCGGTGTGTATGTAACGCGGTATGATATATGTGTGTGTGTCTATCAGGAGAGGATGCGTCGATGCCCATGGCCAGTGGGGGCAGCTATCAGACCCTGGTGCAGAACGTGTTCTACTGCACGCAGCGTGTGGTGGACAAGCTGTGGCAGGGCCTGTTCAACAAGGACTCCAAGCTGGTGGTGGAGTTCATCGTGCAGCTCATCGGCCAGGTACCGACACACACACACACACACACACACACACAAGCCTTAATGTCCCTCCCCTCTGAGACAGCACAATGTATTCCAGTCACAGTGAGTACACACACACACACACACACACACACACACATGCGTTCACCCTGAGCATTAATGTCCCTCCCCGCACACGGGATCCAGCAGATTTGCCTCATTCCTGCAACGCTTTCATCCTTCCACCTTCCACTTCCCGCCAAGGCCTCTCACTCAATTAAACCAGCTTATCTGCTTAATCAGAGATGCAATAATCAAAAGGAGACTGTCTGTTTCAAACCATTGTCTTTGGCTGTCTACCGATTGGACGTTTGTGGAGTGTAATAAGAAAGCAGGCTGAATTTTCAGCTTCATTTTTATTCCTGTGAAAAAAAGTTTCAACATCTCAAATCTCTCTGTCTCTTTCTCAAACACTCACAAACACACGTGCATTGAAGCCCATGCTACAAACACAATTTCAAAACTCTTAACTGGTTATTATTAAAGTACAGTATTGCTCTAATATCTGGTTGCATTCCTACCTAGTTTAGCCCTAATACACATTTCTCAACAAGGCCCCTCTGTGTGCAATCCCCTAACCCCCTCCCCCAATCCCCTTACCCCCACCCCTATCCCTACCCTCTCCCGATCCAGGCCAAGCGGCGTTCGCAGGGCTTGTCTCTGGACTCGATGTACCATTCTCTGAACCGCACGGTCCTCTACCAGCTCTCCCGACCGCACAGGACCGTGGCCCAACAGGTGGCCCTGCTGGACTCCCTGCGCGTTCTGACCATCAACCGCAACCTGGTGCTGGGCCCCGGCAACCACGACCAGGAGTTCAGCGCCTGTCTGGCACACTGCCTGGTGCTCCTGCACGCCGGGAGGTGAGTACTGGTCGTACGGAGCTGTGCTGGGTCGTACGGACCTCTGCTGGGTCGTATGGAGCTGTGTTGGGTTGTATGGAGCTCTGCAGGTTAGTATGGAGCTGTGTTTGGTCATACTGAGCTGTGTTATGTCGTACAGAGCTGTGTTGGTTAGTACAGAGCTGTGTCGGTTAGTACAGAGCTGTGTCGGTTAGTACAGAGCTGTGTTGGGTTGTACAGAGCTGTGTTGGTTAGTACAGACTGTGTTGGGTTGTACAGAGCTGTGTTGGTTAGTACAGACTGTGTTGGGTTGTACAGAGCTGTGTTGGTTAGTACAGAGCTGTGTTGGGTTGTACAGAGCTGTGTTGGTTAGTATAGAGCTGTGTTGGGTTGTACAGAGCTGTGTTGGTTAGTACAGAGCTGTGTTTGGCTGTATGGAGCTCTGCAGGTTAGTATGGAGCTGTATTTGGTCATACAGAGCTGTGTCATGTCGTACAGAGCTGTGTCAGTTGTACGGAGCTGTATTTCAGGCTTATAAAGTGGCTTTGTTCCAGTGCTTTAAGTGCTCGGTAAAATGAATGTCGCCCTTGGCGTAGAATGACAGGTGTCCTTCAGTGATAATATGTTGAAAAGAAGGAAATGAACATTCCGCTGAGGTGGCGTAAATCTGTCTGAAGTGTGTGAATGGGCCCTCTGATTGGGTGCATCACGATGCAGTAAATCATGAGCAGTGATTGGTGAGTGTGTTGGGGAAGCTGACTCCTCTCTCTCAATTCAATTCAGTTCAATTCTGTATGACTTATTGGCATGAAATACATACAGTAAATATTGCCAAAGCATTACATATAGAACACACACACATACAGCAATTCCAAATAGAAGGTGGAAAGAAAAAAAAACATTTAGTATAATTGTGTTTACAAGTTGGACAGGTAACGCATTGTACCTTTTATCTGGGTGGTTTCTCAATTTCCCTCATGTTGTGACAGGCTGAAATATATTAAGCTGCAAGTGGGGCAGTTGACCCTTCTCCCGGAATGACTTTGAGCTTTTCCGTGTGTGTCAGGGAGGGAAATGATTTCATAACTGTAGAACATTAGTTAAAATGTGTATTTCTGATTCCCGTGTGTGTGCTGTGTCTCTCTCCCTCCCGCAGTGTGGAGGGCTTTGGGCTGGAGGCGGAGGCTCGAATGACCACCTGGCACGTCATGATCCCGTCCGACAGCGAGAAAGACGCCGCACACAGCCAGGACAACAGCGATGGTCAGGGGTCACTACTCTCTGAGCCACCCTCTCTCTGTCTCTCTCTCTCTCTCTCTCTCTCTCTCTGTTCTCACGGTCTCTCTCTCTCTCTCTCTCTCTGTCTCTCTCTTTCTCTGTTCTCACTGTCTTTCTCTCTGTCTCTCTTTCTCTCTCTCTCTGTTCTCTCTCTGTTCTCACTGTCTCTCTCTCTCTCTCTCTCTCTGTTCTCAATGTCTCTCTCTCTCTCTCTCTTTCTCTCTCTCTTTCTCTCTCTCTGTTCTCTCTCTGTTCTCACTGTCTCT
>NC_083770.1:21864973-21939973 GCF_963514075.1 Conger conger | reverse complement strand
TGAGCAGGGGGGAGACGGCCGCCCCCGCTGCCCAGTCCAAGCTGTCCCGCGTCAGCAGCGGATTCGGCCTGTCCAAGCTGACCGGAGGGCGCCGAAACAGGAAGGAGAACAGCCAGAGCAAGAACAGCATCTCCGCACAGGTACCCACAATCCCCCTCACCACAGCTGTTATTTATGTAGCACTGTCGCACAAACCTGCAACCCACAGCAGAGCACTCAAGTCATAAAGCTGCTAATGGAGATTGTTCTCACTCTCATCTCTCTATCACCTTTTCCTTATCTCTTCCTCTCTTTCTCTCACTGCCCCCTCTCTCTCTCATTCTCTTTATCTCTCTATCACCCTCTCCCTCTCTCTCTCTCTCTCTCTCCCTCCGTGTCCTCAGGAAACCTTCCAGTGGATGTTCACCCACATTGCAGTGGTGCGGGACCTGGTCACACTGCAGTACAAAGAATACCAGGAGGTATGGAGCTATCCCACAACGCACTACACTGAGACCATCCTATATGCGTGGGAAGAGACAGCTTTCAGATGTCAGATGATTAATGAGGGTCAAATGATTTATCATTTATATTGGTGTTTGAAATGGGTGTTGTTAAATAAAAAAGGGAATTTGTTAGTAAAGAGCATCCTATTGGTCAGAGCAGGCAGTAATTACAGCAGTGCCACCAATGTTCGACCCAAAAAACGTTCCAGTGGTACCTCTCTCTTTTCATTGTTCATCATCAATACAAGGGGGAAGTCCAGTAATTGTGTCCCTCCATATAAAGTAGACCAGGGAACAGCAAAAAGGTCTGAGAACTGCTGGTTTTCCACCCTCCTTTTACCTGGGAGTCGGGTGTGAATAATCAGTGGTACTACTTACCTGGGAGAAAAGAAAAGCTGGGCTGGATTTGGATTCAAGGCCCTTAGTTGATGGCCCCTGCTATAGCCCCTCTGTAACCCCGCTCTTGTTTGGGACAGAGGCAGCAGAACGCCCTGAAGTACGTGTCGGAGGAGTGGGCAGCGATCGAGTACGAGCTCCTGCGGGAGAGGGGCCTCTGGGGCCCGCCCATCGGGTCCCACCTGGACAAGTTCCTGCTGGACATGACGGAGGGGCCCTGCCGCATGAGGAAGAAGATGGTGCGCAACGACATGTTCTACATCCACTACCCCTACGTGCCTGACTGCGAGGCCAGCGCCAGCTCCGCCTGCCAGGTACGGCCCTGCCCCTTTCATTCAGCTGCACCAATCCTGAGGCACGTACCGGCTGATAGACTGCAGCACGGTCCAATAGAGAAACAGTGAGTGTTTATATTCTAGACCTGCATAGGACTGGCTTAACCGCTGGGCGAACCAATATGGCTGCCAACAGGGATGACAAAAAGTTGACAATCATTTTTTAATCAAAGTAATATTTGCTTTTGCCCTTTTTTTAATTCCAGCTAAATAGGTAATCAGCTAGCTAGCATTGTTAGACCTAAGTTCCATCCATTTGTATTATAAAGGCGTTGGTGGCAAACTAAATGGAATGTTCATTTAAAATTGTTTAGCAGTGTCTGTTTTGAACTTTCACTGTCTTGAACACACGTTTGGTTTCCAAGGTTCAAGGTAGGTTAAAGTGATGTTTTCAAGACATAAAGTCTAAAGCTATTTCCACCGTTTTTTAATGGCCATTGTGGGTCTGAGTCGTTGTAAAGTTGGTTAATCATGGTTTCCTGCGATTGCCATTGTTCCCATAAATGCCCATAAACCATCCTGACAAAAGTTAAACAATCAAAATGTGAGGAATTGTTTATAAGAGGATTTCCTTGGTCTTATACAAACTGTACCCATCGGCCAGCTGAAATAAACTGACTAAAGGTCAAATAAATGATCAAATAAATGAAAGGAAAATCTCTCTGTACTTCCCCCATCCCTGATCCAGTTTGGCACCCCTCCATACCCCTGCTCACCCCCCACTCCCCTGCAGTACCCCCTCACCTGTCACCTGTTTCTCCTTCCCCGGGTATCAGCTGAAGATAAATTTCAACTGGTCATCACCTGGTCTAGTCTGGTATGAGCTGGTCAACCAGCATGGCCAAGCTGGTTATAAAGCTGGTCTAGCTGGGTATGAGCTGGTGAACCAGCTAGTGTTGTTAGCTTGTCTGAGTTGGTAGCTGACAAAGCTGGATTTTTTAAAACATAGCCTGAGCTGGTCAAACCATGTCAAGTTGGGAGCTAGTCTGAAATGGTCTGAAATTATCAAAAAAAAAAACATGTTGACCAGTTACCAGCTGTTTCAAAACCTAGCATGAGCTATTTTATTCAGCAGGGTTGTTTTCATTGTGTCTCTCCACATTACCTCTGTAAAACAGAATTAATTCTCTCTTGACCTTCCTTGCTGCATCATGCTAAATTAAGATCATCTCTGGAGTTAAGATTCATGTCTTGCAAGAGGAGCTGATGATTGTATTGCACCAGGTAATGCACAGTAACAATGAGAATTCTGCTTGAAATTAAGATCGTAATACAAGTCAAATCAGATTTTTGTTCCTTTTCCATACATAAGCAAACCAAAATAACTCTTTTTTTATTAGCTGTATTTTTGTCATCTCCCACAGGGCCCACTGTGTGTCTGTAAGCTTCTTACCCTGAAATGCTTGCCTTGCTTGATGCTTTGCCAAAGGCTGTTTGCAGGCCTTGCTCCTTAAACAAATGCAGACTCTCAAACAACGGTACAAGTGCTTACTGTTCTGTAATATCACACAAGCGCAACGTACAGGCGATTACTGTTGATCTCGAGTGTTAATCTTGCGGAAGCTTGTGACACTTGGGTCAGGGATAAGCTCTGCTAGCTTGCTAGCCTGCATATTCCGTAGTTCAGTTCAATTCAGTTGAATTTTTACATTGTTAGGGTTTTTAAATGGCATGTTGTCAGCTGATAGCAGCCTGAGGAAGGTGCTTGTTGGGGGTTTTTCTCAGGATAGGGTCCTGTTAATGGTTGTACAGTGTTTTATTAGTGTTATTACCGTATATGGTATTTATGTGCATGACTGTTTCAGACCTCAGCACTTGCTGTGCTGGGGCAGACTGACATGGTTTCAACTGTCTGTATGCTTTCATCTGTGTGTGCCAACGGAGAGGGTATTACAGGACTGTTTGTCTGACTCAAATCTCCCACCGGGAGTCTCACAAACCTTTTAGAAAACACTGTAAGATTTAAAGAGACTGAAAATGTCTCCACTGGGTGTCTTAGTTCTTCATTTTGTAAATACAGCTCAACCGAATTTCAGTACTTTTCCAGTTGGGTTTAGCATAGCATCTCTGAACACTGTGAATACTGTAACACATCAAATTTCTAAGTGGATAGGCTACAGCAGCAGAGGACCAATAAGTACAGAGAATCGGTCTAATAAATACCTAATGAAGTGCTCACTGGGTGTACAGCTAAGCATTTTCCCCTTTTGTATTTATTAATGAAAATATACCAACATACGTACATATGTTCACCAAAAATTCATATAACGAATATGTTTTTCTGCTATAACATAGCTAGCTAGCTAACTGTCACTGTCACTTCAATCTCTGCTGTTTGTCGGATGCATGTCACATTATGGTCAGAAGAGACATGACGTTATAGTACGAGTGCATCTCAAATTAACAGATTTTTTTATGTTCTTGCATTCTCAGTCGTTGACTTGTTGGTGCGCTTGTAAGTTGTAAGAACAGGAGTGCACAGGTACACGAGTGTGCAATTCCAGACACAGCCTTACACTCTAAAATGCAAAGCCCGCCTTCAGATTCTCTTGGTTGGCTCAATTGTACCTGGTAAATCAATGGGGCACAGAGAAGTATTTGAATCAGAAAGAATGACGTATTTGAGCCAGGTCTGGTGCTGTTACCGCACTGACACGGATTTTCTCCCCACAGAAGCCGGCTCGTTACCGCAGGGCGATCAGCTACGACAGTAAGGAGTACTACATGCGCCTGCTCTCGGGGAACCCGGGGATGTACCAGCACTCTGTGCAGCAGAGCTCAGAGGGGGAGACCGCCCTGCACGAACCTGAGCATGGGGAGGACACCATCGCCAGGGTCAAAGGTACGCCCCGCCGGGTCAAAGTTCAGAGGTCAGAGGAGAAGGACAGGTTTATGGGTGGTGGGGGTGGCTAGGGCTATCATGCACTGTTCATCACTGAATAAATTACCTATCAAAGGGCATTTGTCTCATGGGAAACACCGATTGCTTCATACCAGCATGCCATTTTGAAGCCTTATTCTTTAATCAGCATGGTTTCTGAAAATTAAGTATATCCGTGGCCTTTTTTGGTGTTTATCTGATGTGTTTAGTGCTGTGTGGTGTTCAGACTCGAGTGCTGTTATTTCTTTTGTTGTCAGAAGCACAGTGTCATCTGAGTTTATGTCTGGAAACAGGTTTTTAGCTTTTAATCCTTGATGTCATGTAAAGAGAAAGGCTGTGAATGTGTGGAAATGTCTGAGCTGGATTTTGTGTGACCCCCCTCCCTGCCCTGCACCCTCAGGTCTGGTGAAGGCCCCCCTGAAGCGCTCGCGCTCCACAGCAGACGGGGGGGATGAGGACGGCCAGGAGCCCACTCCCGACCAGATCCTGGAGGCCGGGGGAGGAGACGAGGAGGAGAAGACCGATAACACGGCCCTGCTGAGGCTGCTGGAGGAGGGGGAGAAGGTGTGTATGTGTGTGTGTGTGTGTGTGTGTGTGTGAGAGAGAGCGAGTGTGTGTGAGTGAGTGTGAGAGAGAGAGTGTGTGTGTGTGTGTGTAAGAGAGAGAGAGTGTGTGTGAGTGAGTGTTTATGAGAGAATGTGTGTGTGTGTGCGTGTGTGAGTGTGTGAGAGAGAGTGTGTGTGAGTGAGTGTGTGTGAGAGAGAGAGTGTGTGTGTGAGTGTGTGTGAGAATGAGAGTGTGTGTGTGGTGTGAGGTGGTGATGTTCAGGGATGGTGTGTGTGTGTGAGTGTGTGAGAGAGTGAGAGTGTGTGTGTGGTGTGATGTTCAGGGATGGCTCAGTCCTGGGCTCAGAAAGTAAATCACACTTTAGGCCGCAGCTCTGTGCTTAATCATGAGCTGAAATGAAGACGTGATGTGGTGGGTACCCAGCACCCCATCGATTGGCACTACAACAGAAGAGCAGATAGAGGAAGTGCTCCAGCAGGGGGTCATTGTGCTTCCGCGATTGTATTGGTGCCTAAAAATGATGGTGGGTCCTGGTTTGTGTTGATCTCTGTCGTGTTAATGGACATGGTGAGGGAGATTCATACCCTCTCCACACTATTTTGGAGACAGTTGTGGCTCCACCTTAGGCCTTAATAGTGGCACGTGGAAATGGGCTTCAAAATCTGTGTTTGTCACCTGTTTTGGATTTTTATCATTCCGGGTCATGCTTTTGGTTTGAAGGGAGCTCCAAAGCCTTTTCACTTTAAAAATAATCTGTGGTTTTCTGTCATAATTTGTGAACTTCACATTCATATCACATCTGAGCTCATCAAAACCTGGGAAAATCATTATTTTGTGAAAATTAGTTTTACATTTATTCCCTATCTCCACTGCCGTTTCAATTTTAGTTGGTTATTATGATCTTTATCATTAGAGTCTTTGAAGCAAAGACACATTTCACCTTATTAAACTGTAAATCTTTTCAGTTATTTGAAACTTCAGGCACAATTGCTTGAATAATAATGTTAAAGAATGTTAAAAAGCCTTTATTGTGAAGGCATATCTACTGATGTTTAAATATATCAGAAGATATGCCATAACAATGAAAGCTTTTTAACATTCTTATTCGCCCAAGTGTGCATGAAGTTTCAAGTAAGTGAAATTGTATTAATTTTTTGGCTACTCCTCCTGCAATTTTATATGTACCCTCCCTTCTTGATTTGTGTTAGCTACTTCAACCAGAACCATAGCTCTACCTTTCCTCTTGAGTAAATTGAATCAATTAAAAAATGTAGTAAATCTTTTGACCCGACCTGAACCAAACTTAACTGTACCAAGCTGAACTGAACCGTACCGAACCAGACTGAACCGGACTGAACTCTGCTGACCTCTGGCTGACCTGTGGCTGACCTCTGACCCCGCAGATCCAGCACATGTACCGCTGTGCCCGGGTCCAGGGCTTGGACACCAGCGAGGGGCTGCTGCTGTTCGGGAAGGAGCACTTCTACGTCATCGACGGCTTCACCATGACCGTCGCCCGGGAGATCCGCGACATCGACACGCTGCCCGCAAGGTGAGACCTGCCTCGGCCAGAGGGGCGTGGATTACAGTCTGATGTCCACTGACTCCTCACTGCAGTACATCAGGGGTTCAGTGGAGTCTGATATCCACTGACTCCTCACTGCAGTACATCAGGGGTTCAGTGGAGTCTGATGTCCACTGACTCCTCACTGCAGTACATCAGGGGTTCAGTGGAGTCTGATATCCACTGACTCCTCACTGCAGTACATCAGGGGTTCAGTGGAGTCTGATATCCACTGACTCCTCACTGCAGTACATCAGGGGTACAGCGGAGTCTGATATCCACTGACTCCTCACTGCAGTACATCAGGGGTTCAGTGGAGTCTGATATCCACTGACTCCTCACTGCAGTACATCAGGGGTACAGCGGAGTCTGATATCCACTGACTCCTCACTGCAGTACATCAGGAGTCTGTTTTTACTGCAAGAAAATGTAATTGACACAAGGGCTCTGTTATACAATTTCCTTTGATTTATTTATTTTATCTCATTCTATACGTTTATTTGAGCTGGCTGATGCTTACAGTTTGCATAAGACCAGGGAAATCCTCTGATAAACAATTCCTCACATTTTGATTGTTTAGCTTTTGTCAGGATGGTTTAAATCAAAGCAGCACCAGCTTTTCCTGATTTTCAGTCAACAATGGCAAACACAGGAAAGCATATTTAACCCAACCCAAAATGTTAAAAACAAAACACATCAGCAGTGTGTTTCTTTGATACCCACAATGTGCAATGTGGATATTCAGTCAACCAAAAACAACAATGGCACTCTTATTAGTGCGGTTGCTCAGCAACTGCACTTTCTGTTCTCTTGCCTACTTATTTTTTAATTCTCTTTCCAGATGGATTTCTGCTACTCCTCCTACACCTTTTAAGCTAGACATGCCATTCCAGCTTCATAAAATTCAGCTTGGTTCAGAGCAGTGTGCTTGTTGAAAGCATTTTGAAATTCCAAATATTCCAACTTCCAAATATTTAGTTTCATGGGACAGATTAGCATAGGCAACTAAATAACGCCCTGTGACGATGTGATGTTCTTTCAGCCAATAGGGCACATAGTAAAAGTATATGTGATGCTATTGCAGCCAATAGGACACTCCAAGCTGGATAATAATATCCAAATAATAACCGGTCATTTATCAATAGTATCACATGAAACAGGCATCATACGTTAATGCAAATGTATAACCTTGCATGAAAAGAGTGTGTGAAGCCAGTCAGCAAGGTAATTCTATTGGAATCCATATGCACTGCAAAGTAATAAAATACTGTATCACAAGCCACAAAAAACATGCTTAGCTAAATCTAACGTGTTGCAAGTAACATATTTGCCGGATGAAAACTGTATATCCATTTTACATTTATTATATAAACACACATATTAAAACTTTACCAGTGTAACCTTATGACTAATGGTCATAAGGTTACACTGGTAAAGTTTTAATATGCTAAAGCTCGCTAAAGTCTTCTGGTAACAGCTAATCAACTGCTGAAGCAACCACAATATAATTTATTCATAAACTTTAGTTAATATACTCCAAATAAAAATTCTTCCTCTGTTTGGACATACAGTGACACAGCACGTGATTAAAGCCACACTCACACAATGTGCTGTTACTGAAGTGCTAAGAAGTGCTTGTTTATTTGCTGAAAATCTCTGGATCCCATCTGTGGTTGAGCTTTCTGTTCACCCCAATGCAGTCAGAGGCCTGGGTTCCATCAACATTTTCCCTAAACACTTAACACTTAACAAAGCTTTTATTGTATTAAATGTCAAGAATTTTAAGGGTTCATTTTTTGATAGCACACCAAACTGCTTGGTGTCTTATTGGCCTGTGTGTGTCCGTATCCCAGCATGCACGAGGCCATCATCCCCCGGGGTGCGCGGCAGGGCCAGAGCCAGCTGAAGAGGACCTGCAGCATCTTCGCCTACGAGGACATCAAAGAGGTGCACAAGCGCCGCTACCTGCTACAGGTGAGGATGTGCCGCTGGCCAATCACATCACAGCACAGCACCGCCACCTGGAGCTCAGCTCCACAGTCTTAGCTCCTCCACTAATCCTCAAAAACTCCCCACCCTCTGCTCACGTTTTCCAGCCCATGGCCGTAGAAGTGTTTTCCGGGGATGGGCGGAATTACCTCCTGGCGTTCCAGAAAGGAGTCCGGAACAAAGTCTACCAGAGGTACGGAAAATTACTGTTATCACTGCTGTTTTTTCAGTATATCAGACTTACAGTCTACAGCATGGATTGTCAACTCTGGCCCAAGAAACCAAATCCAGCCCTGGTTTGATTTTCTCCTGAGTAATTAGTGCTACTGGTTGGCCAGGTAAAGGGAGGGTGGACAACCAGCAGTTCTCAGCCCTTGAGGACCGTGGGTTGCTGATCCCGGACCTACAAGTTGAAAGTTACACAACCTGTGTGTGTGTGTGTGTGTGTGTCTCGCCCTGTGTAAAATGTAACATGGGTCCTCTCCTGGTGTACAGGTTCCTGGCGGTGGTTCCCTCATTAGCGGACAGCTCAGAGTCTGTATCCGGGCAACGCCCCAACACCAGCGTGGAACAGGGGTAGGTCCTCCAGTCGCTAGGATCTAAAAACAATAGAGGTCAATTGATTTGGGTGAGGTGGGGTGGGCTGAGTTGGGGTGGGGGTTTAGGATATGCGCTTTTCCCTTTCAATGTCATTTTATTTGAGGACATTTCAGGGTTTAATGCTGTACACTGGCCTCTAGATTAGGCTTAAATTTGAGAAGATATTAAGGACCACTCGTTCCCCTCCTTAATGAATTGCAACTGATGTTCACAATAAATAATAAAATCAAATATAGGCTTTAGAAATTAACATGAAATAAACACTTAACCTTGGTGTCCTCAATGGTCATCATGGCTTTGATATAGTAACATGGTAACTTCTCTTTCGTGCAGGTCTGGTTTGCTGAGCACCCTTGTGGGTGAGAAGTCGGTAACGCAGAGATGGGAGGTGGGCACGATGACTCTTCTCTCTAGACGAGATTTATTTACTGAGTGACTCTGCATTTCTGCCGAATGTTTAATGCTGACGCCGGTCCTTTCCGCACACAGAGAGGGGAGATCAGTAACTTCCAGTACCTGATGCACCTTAACACGCTGGCCGGCCGATCCTACAACGACCTGATGCAGTACCCCGTCTTCCCCTGGATCCTGGCCGACTATCACTCTGAGGTAGCTGGACAAGCCTGCTCTGTGTTAAAGGACTGCGTTTATGAAGCTAGTTGCCTGTGTTCCGCCGTTCTTATAGCACTGTTGCCTCACAGCAAGAAGGTCCTGGATTTCAGTCCAGGATGTTCTCCCTGTGTCTTTGTTGGTTTCCCCCGGGTATTCTGGTTTCCTCCCACAGTCCAAATACATGCAGGTTAGGTTCATGTTACAGTTTAAATTGCCCCTAGGTTTACTCCTGCCATTTCCCTTGACCAAGGCATGGGCCTCAGAACTGGAGTTGGTCCCTGGGTGCTGTACTGTGGCTGCACACTGCTCCTACTGAACTAGGATGGGTCAGATGCAGAAGACGCGTTGGCAATGACAATAAAATGTAATCTAATCTTTTCTGGTGCGCGCACAGCAGCCATTTTGTGACAAATACGCTCATGACTTCTCAGCTGTGAGTCACCAGTAGGTCAGTGTGACTTGAACTGAGTTCTGCTAGACAAAGTCTTGCGTTAGCACTGTACTCTCCCAGACATTAAAAAAACTATTGTGTTCTCCTCTATCACTTGAGCCCTAACTCTCCCTCTCTTTCCCCTGACAGTTGGACTGTAAGTTGTTTCTGGGCATATGTAATCTAGCTGTTATTAAAAGGGATGAGTCAGAATGTTATTACACAAACCTGTCAAGGGAACATAGTCATCATTTTTAATGAAAATTAATGATGTACTGTGATATGAAAACATGGTCTGCTCTGACCAGAAAGGGAATTCTTTCTTTATTTGAGTAACTGTTACACAACCTGAAGTCTCTCTGAACTGGAATCGTTTGTATACAGCTAGACTGATGGTCGGATTAGCTCTGTGTAACAGCTGACAGAGCAGTCAGATATTAATATTGTTATTGATCTTCATCTGTCACAGGAAATGGACCGCACTTGTACTGCGGTGATGTGGCGGTTTGTTTTAAAGGGGGTTTTATTTGTGCAACTCAGTGACAGTATCAGATGTTTACGCAGCGATCCACTTCACAGGAACTGGACCTCAGTAACCCCAAGACCTTCCGGAACCTGTCCAAGCCCATGGGAGCCCAGACAGAGGACAGGCTGACCCAGTACAAGAAGAGGTTCAAGGACTGGGAGGACCCCAATGGTAAGTCCACCCTCAGGTTTGAGTTCCTCTCGCTCCGGCCCTACACCCCCCCCCCCAAAAAACCCACACCAACACGGGCTGTCTGTTCCAGGTGAAACCCCAGCCTACCACTACGGCACCCACTACTCCTCAGCCATGATTGTGGCGTCTTACCTTGTCCGCATGGAGCCCTTTACTCAGATCTTCCTCCGGTTACAGGTGAGAAATATCCCAGAGTTCCTCATTACACCGTGCTCTATGCGACTTCGCAGTTTTGAGATCAAGAATTTTATCTGCAGATGGAACCCTTTAAGTATAAGCTCCCGATAGACAATTATTTATCAATAAGCAGTAAACGTGAATTTGACTCAAAATGCAGATTGTTTGTGAGAGCAGGAGAGAGATTCTTCCATTCTGTCAGAAGAAGGCTACCCTCGTTTGAGGATAGAGCTGCTAGCGTTTCTTACACGCTCCTTCTGCAGGGTGGACACTTTGACCTGGCGGACAGGATGTTCCACAGTGTGCAGGAAGCCTGGCTCTCTGCCTCCAAGCACAACATGGCTGACGTGAAGGAGCTCATCCCCGAATTCTTCTACCTCCCGGAGTTCCTGCTCAATTCAAACAACTTCGACCTCGGTGATGACAGCACTCATTATTTCTATTTTTCATTAATTTCAGGAGACTTCCACAGTTTATAGCTGACGTAACAATATAAGCCTGCAATTTACATTGCATTGCATTTTTCTAAAGTGACTTGTTTCTAAACAATTGCAGAACAGGTTAGATAAGGTAAATTCACAAAGTTTCCGTTGTCTACAGCCATGAACATTACATCTATGGTAAATATAGGCCTATTTAGTAAGTATGGCCTCTCAAACTAGAAGTATTTGATTAAAACAAAGTATTTAAATAAAAAACAGGGTGGACTTTCTTGAAAGTTTACTGTACATGTGAACTGATTCTCAGATCTTTTCTCCTGTTTTTAATTCTGTAATATTATTAATTATTGGTTGTTACTGACGGTTGTAGGAAGCAAACAGAACGGGACCAGGCTGGGAGATGTGATCTTGCCACCGTGGGCGAAAGGTGACCCCAGAGAATTCATCCGAGTGCATCGAGAGGTACAGCATGCTAACGATAAACTACTGCTTCTTCTGAACAGCTGTAAAATGGTAGCTGAGCATGTTAGCACGTTAGCTAACACAGCTGTAATACAGTGGTAGTAATGCGCTCTGCTCTTCCTCAGGCGCTGGAGTGTGACTACGTTAGCGCGCACCTGCACGAGTGGATCGACCTGATCTTCGGCTTCAAGCAGCAGGGGGCACCAGCAGTGGAGGCGGTGAACGTCTTCCACCACCTCTTCTACGAGGGCCAGGTGGACATCTACAACATCAACGACCCTCTCAAGGAGACCGCCACCATTGGCTTCATCAACAACTTCGGGCAGATCCCCAAACAGGTAGCGTTATCATTAGTGTTAGCATTAGGGTTACAAATTCGGCCAGATCAGGAAAGAGGTAGCGTTAGCATTAGCGTCATAACTTCGGCCAGATCCCCAAACAGGTAGCGTTATCATTAGTGTTAGCATTAGGGTTACAAATTCGGCCAGATCAGGACAGAGGTAGCGTTAGCATTAGCGTTATAACTTCGGCCAGATCCCCAAACAGGTAGCGTTATCATTAGTGTTAGCATTAGGGTTACAAATTCGGCCAGATCAGGAAAGAGGTAGTGTTAGCATCAGCATTACAAATTCAGCCAGACTACCAAACAGGTAGTGTTAGCATTAGTGTTAGACATTCGGCCATACCACCAAACAGGTAGCATTAGCGTTTGCAGAGCCAAGAATGGGAGGAGCACACCGATTGGTGGCTACCGAATCTGCCAATCATTTAGTCTGGTGGACGGGGCCTCTAACCAGTATCTTTCCTGTCTTTGTGTCAGCTGTTCAAGAAGCCCCACCCCCCCAAGCGCGTACGCAGCAGGTCCAATGGAGATGCCCCGTGTACACCTGCCTCCATGATCTCAGCCGCAGACAAGATGTTCTTCCACCACCTGGACAACCTGCGGCCCTCTCTGGCCCCCGTCAAAGGTAGGGCACATCCAACATCCGGTTTCCTCAGTATTTAATGAAAAAAGACACACAGTGATGCAAAGCACCACTCCCAATAGTGAGTGCTAATAGCTCCCCTTATGGAGAATCTTCAGTCTACTAAGTGTGATTGAGTGTGTGTGTGTTTCTGTGTGCTACAAGCCAGGTCCACGAGGTGCTTCGCATCTAAAATGTGACTGTCAAACAGCACTAAAAACAAAGCACACAAGCAAAACACCAGCTGAATTCAGACTGGTTTCATATGGTTAGGAGGCAAGACTCCTAATGGTGTGTTATTCCCCTCCCCTGCCCTGGGTGGCGCTGTAGAGCTGAAGGAGCCGGTGGGACAGATCGTGTGTACGGATAAGGGCATCCTGGCTGTGGAGCAGAACAGGGTCCTGGTGCCCACCAGCTGGAACAAGACCTTCGCCTGGGGCTTCGCCGACCTCAGCTGCAGGCTGGCCAACTACGAGTCCGACAAGGTCAGCCCATATAATTATGATAATTCCTTATTTAGCAGGCGCTTTTATCCAAAGCAACTTACAGTTAATTAGACTAAGCAGGGGACAGTCCCCACTGGTGCAATGCGGGGTTATGGGCTTTTGCCCAACAGCTGTGCTGATCTTATCCTGGCAATACCAGGGCTTGAATCACCAACCTTTATAATTCAGGTGAAAAGAGGCAATAACAATATTCTGTCATACTGCACATAAAATATATGAATCATACTGCACAAAGTTTAGTCACTTACAATTTAATTAATTTTCCAAGGACTGTTATCTTATTTCTTATATGAAGAGTGCTTCTCTTTTGTTGTGTTAGTGCGTCAGAGTTGCTGGATGACGGTCTTACCCTTGGGAAGTGTGACTCACACTTTGCTGTTCATGGTGCTGACCCATGTGTTTAACAGAGCTTTAAAGTTGTTGTTCAGTAAACCCATGCTTATATAAGCTTATTTTTTTTTGTCCTGTCATGTTTCTTTGATCTTGATTTTAAACAGTTTCCTGTCCTTATTTATCAGTCTTCTAAAAACGTTTTGATAAAGTGTTATTGTTTCCAGCTGGTTTTTGGTGCATAGGAACAGTGCAAAAATACACCTCTTTGGAGGTGGCAATAATAGAAATATGGAAATTATCTTTATTTTCTATCAGCAGCAAGTCGTTGATGCTGATGGCATGCTACTGCCCTCTGGTGTTCATGTAGTGTTACAGCAGTATCTGTGTCAGTTGTGAGGTTCATGTCCATGACAATGGCTGTATTCTTCCTCTCTTCCTTTAGGCGGTCATTGTGTACGAGTGCCTGTCCGAATGGGGTCAGGTTCTGTGTGCCATCTGCCCAAACCCCAAGCTGGTCATTACAGGGGGCACCAGCACCGCTATCTGTGTGTGGGAGATGGGCACCTCCAAAGAGAGGGCCAAAACACTCACGCTCAAACAGGTAACCTGCCTCATTCTCTCCCCTCTCTGTGTCTCCAATGTGAATTTCTGCCTTTATGAACACACTTGCACCCCACACACACACCACAGCTGCCCTGTAAGCCCCTGTCCAGTCCAGACCTGTCGTGCAGAATGTAGCCTGCGGTCCAGAATTTTGAGTTTATACAGTGAGAGAGGAACTGCTAACGAGAGCCCAGCGAACGGTGAAGAGCCAGAGGCTGTGAATGCTCTTCTGACCTTTAGAACTGAAACTGGGTCAGGGGTCTACAGCTTCACTTAACCCCTTAGAAGAGTACGTTTTCTACAGTCTTTTCCTTTTTACCAAGTAAAATGTGGAACGTGGACTGAAATAAAAAAAAAACCTCTTCCGGGTTTCACTCGGTGACCTTATCCAGCTAACTCAGTGAGCCTGCTTGGTGATACGCCCCTGGTCTGGTTCTGAGTGTGAAAAGCTGCTGAACGCGGATGGGGTTATTCACGGCGTGTCGTTGGGCAGGCGCTGCTGGGGCACACGGACGCGGTCACGTGTCTGACGGCGTCGTCTGCGTACCACATCGTGGTCAGCGGGTCGCGGGACCGCACCTGCATCGTCTGGGACCTGAACAAGCTGTCCTTCGTCACCCAGCTCAGGGGCCACCGGGCCCCCGTTTCTGCGCTCTGCATCAACGAGCTCACGGTGTGTGTGTGCGCTATCTCACAGACATGGGACTGTTACACATGCTAGACTTCATATTAGTAATAAATATAGGCTTATTGTTGGGTTCAAAAAGGGTATGTGTATTTCATAGTGTGTCCTGCAAACTGACAGATTAACAGATTAGTTTGGTAGTATCAGGAAAGGCGTAATCAATGAGTGGCCTGGCTTGTGAGGGTAAAACTGCGATTTTTAACACAAAGCTAACGCAAAAAAGCCAGCAATTAAGAACATAAAAGCTTGCACATAGCTCAGGTAATGACAAAGATTTCCGTGTGTGTGCTGGCGTGCATGTGTGCGTGTCTGTGTGTGTGTCTGCATGTGCACACGTGTGCATGTATGTGTGGTATGTATGTGTGTTTGGTATGTGTATTTTGTCTGTGTGTGTTTGGTGTGTGTGTGTGTATGTGTGTGTGTGTGTTCGGTGTGTATGTTGTGCGTGTTTGGTGTGTGTGTATGTTGTGCGTGTTTGGTGTGTGTGTATGTTGTGTGTGTTTGGTGTGTGTGTTCGGTGTGTATGTTGTGCGTGTTTGTGTGCGGTGTGTGTGTATGTGTGTGTGTGTTCGGTGTGTATGTTGTGCGTGTTTGGTGTGTGTGTGTATCCGCAGGGAGACGTGGTGTCGTGCGCAGGCACCTACATCCACGTGTGGAGCATTAACGGCAGCCCCCTGGCCAGCGTCAACACCTTCACCGGCCGCAGCCAGCAGATCCTGTGCTGCTGTGTGTCGGAGATGAGCGAGTGGGACACGCAGAACGCCATCGTCACCGGGCACTCCGACGGCGTCGTCAGGGTAAAACCCCTCAACCTCCTTTCCTAACCTCTACTCTCAATGATTATGCACTTAATTCTGAGATGGTCCCTTAACTTTCAACGATTCTGTGCTTAAATATGAGACGGTCCCTTAACTCTCAACAAATTTGTGCTTAATTATGAGATAGTCCCTGAACTCTCAATGATTCTGCGCTTAATTATGAGACGGTCCCTTAGCTCTCAATGATTCTATTCCTAGTCTGTAGCAGTAGAGGGCAGTATGGTGTGTATGTGTCTGTAGCAGCAGTGGTCAGTGCTGTGTTTGTGTCCTCAGTTCTGGAGGATGGAGTTCCTGCAGGTGTTGGAGACTCCCGCTCCAGAGCCCACTGAGCCTGAAGCTCCTGACTGCTGCAGCGAGGACAAGATCGGTAACCCCCTTCCCTTAAACACGTATCAGCGCAGTGTTATCAGCACACTTAATGCATGCAAATACAGTGTATATATACAGTATGCCCATTACATTTAGATAGTAAGCAGTGCTGTTGTTTAGCCTGGCTGTGGTCAGTATTGGTTGTTTAGATGTAAATGGTGTTGTGGTCGGTGTGTTTTGGTGAGTCATCGATGTGCGTAAAATGGCGGACTCTTGTGGGTGTGTCCGCAGACGGCCGCGAGGCTCCCGACGAGGACAGCAGCGAATCAGACGGCGAGGAGCAGAGCGTGCTCCAGGAGGCCGAACCCGGGACCTCCCACAGCCGACCCCCCCGCCCCGAGCGCGCCCCGAAGGGCTCCTCCGCCCGACATGGTGCATCCTGGGACAGCGGCTCGGAGGACTCGCGGCGCTGGTCCGACTCACTCAGCCTGGACGAGAAGGACGGCTTCGTCTTTGTGAACTACTCCGAGCGCCAAGCGCGGGCCCCCCCACACCCCCCTGCAGCCGAGCCCCGGCCCTACAGCCAGCTCAGACCCGGTAGGACATACTCTATCGTAGCTGTAGCTGTATTAGCCTGATTGTACTCATATATCCGAGCACAGGGACTGTAGCATAGCTACAGCTACAGCATAAACCAGAACTGCATTAGCCTGGTTCCTCACATACAGCCCCCCAACCCTCAGTAAAATGGAATGGACAGACTGTCCTGATATTAATCTATTGGTCCTTTATTCTGCTATTTATATCCTGGCTCGCTTTCCTTAGCTGATAGAGTAGAACTCAATATATGGCACATTAAAGTTGAGTGTCTGGTGATTTGACTGTTAGGTGATCTGCATTGATCTTTTGGAAATGAATCCCATTTTAGAGCTTGTCATAAGTAAATATAATCTGTGTTTGTGCTGTGCTGTCTCTCTCTCCCTCTCCTTCCTCCCTCCCTTTCCCCCGCCCCAGGCTACAGATGGGAGCGTCAGCTGGTTTTCCGGAGCAAGCTTACCATGCACACAGCGTTCGACCGCAAAGACAACACCCATCCTGCTGAAATCAGCGCCCTCGCCATCTCAAAGTAGGCAGAGATGCAAACTCATAATGAGAAAAAAAAAAAAAAAAAAAGCTTTTTGACAGCCGTCATGTTACTAATGTTTGCTACAAAGTAACCACTGGAATGCTCCGAGCTCGTAACTCTGACCTTCAAAGTCGGTAATTACAAGTCTCCGAAATATGTAGATGGTGGTGGGGGACAGGCAGGGGTGGGTTGTGATGTCACAGGGGCGTGATGTCACTGTGGTGTCACTGTGGTGTGTGTTGCAGGGACCACAGTAAGATGCTGGTGGGTGTGTTCTCAGGGTAGTGATGTCAGTGTGGTGTGTGTTGCAGGGACCACAGTAAGATGCTGGTGGGTGTGTTCTCAGGGTAGTGATGTGACTGTGATGTGTGTTGCAGGGACCACAGTAAGATGCTGGTGGGTGTGTTCTCAGGGTAGTGATGTCAGTGTGAAGTGTGTTGCAGGGACCACAGTAAGATGCTGGTTGGGGACGGGCGGGGCTGGGTAGTGATGTCAGTGTGATGTGTGTTGCAGGGACCACAGTAAGATGCTGGTGGGTGTGTTCTCAGGGTAGTGATGTCACTGTGGTGTGTTGCAGGGACCACAGTAAGATGCTGGTTGGGGACGGGCGGGGCAGGGTAGTGATGTCACTGTGGTGTGTTGCAGGGACCACAGTAAGATGCTGGTTGGGGACGGGCGGGGCTGGGTAGTGATGTCAGTGTGGTGTGTGTTGCAGGGACCACAGTAAGATGCTGGTGGGTGTGTTCTCAGGGTAGTGATGTCACTGTGGTGTGTTGCAGGGACCACAGTAAGATGCTGGTTGGGGACGGGCGGGGCCGGGTGTTCAGCTGGTCGGTGAGTGAGCAGCCGGGCCGGTCTGCGGCGGATCACTGGGTGAAGGACGAGGGCGGGGACAGCTGCTCTGGCTGCACCGTGCGCTTCTCCCTCACCGAGAGACGGCACCACTGCAGGAACTGCGGCCAGCTCTTCTGCCAGAAGTAAGAACACCACAGCAGGGCCTCCCACATTTTATTCTGATGCAACCCCAAATGAATGTCCACAAATTCACGGAATGTCAACAACCCACCCACACACACGTGCCTAATGCCATTTACCCTTGACTATATGTAGCCTCTCGTGCATTATTGCTTTCTTATAGTTGAGTTGTTGTGATATTGGTGGCCTACATGCTCACATTTTACACAAAATAAAACATTTTGAAGCTTTTTTGTCTCCACCATCCTCAAACCAGGAGATTGCTGGCATAAACACGCACACGCCTGTTCATGCCAGCAGCCTCCAAGTTGTCATTCCATGAGCAATTTAGCAACGGTTCAAGGTATGGAAGTCACTTGCCTTAGCAGCAAGTGTGAGGCTTCTTAGACATGGCGTGGGTGGAGCTGCTATTTCTTGTCAATCACTCAAATTAACAAATCAATCAGTGTAAACTACAAAGCATTCTAATTGGTTTAGATTGAGTCACTGACAGAACATTTTCATTATAGACAGAGACTGTTATTTAACCAGGGAGAGGCCAGTTAACACCTCTCGTTTACAACAACACCCTGAGAATACGATATAATCCCATAGCAGTGTTCTACTGCATGTTTAATTGTGTAGGTAGAGGTGTCTTCACTCATCATTGGCAATAAATGTTCATTGTCATTCAGTATATCTTCATAATGCCTTGATGAAGGATAGCCTAGATAATGACTTCATGAGCATTGAGGGTTTAACATTTAAATTGTTTGTTAGCAATGAAACAGCATTTTTGCAAAAATAGGACATTTCTTGTGAAAGAAATCCCTATACCATCCTGCCTCAGGCATTATGTAGGAGCAGCGTGGATATCATCTCACTCTACTGTTCTTCCGGTTTTCCAGGTGCAGCCGTTTCCAGTCGGATATAAAGCGGCTGAAGATCTCCTCCCCTGTCCGGGTGTGTCAGAACTGCTACTACAACCTGCAGCACGAGCGTGGGTCTGAGGAAGTTTCCAGAAACTAGTCCTCACCACCTCTCCTGGCAGGCCATGCCTCCTCGGTCCCACACCTGTCCATCTGACCAACAGGCCTCCTCCTGCAGGCTGGCCCCGCCCAAACACTTTCCTGTTAGCTTGTGTAAAGCACTGATAAAGGGATCACTCACCGAATGATGTTCACTGTTCCGTAAACGTATTGCAGAAGTAGGAGCTGTAAGAGGGGGAGGGGATGGGGAAAAAAAATACATTTGAAATAATCTGGTGGTTTTTGATTTTTTTGTTTTGTAGTCTCTCCTCTTTAATTGCAACCAAACACCTCCCATCCATATTAGTCACTGGCTTTTTAGACTCTAGAACAGTGTCGTAGGCCTCCAATTAAATTTGTTTATATTGTAAATACATTATATAATGGCCTTTTTAACTCAAATTTACTTAAAAACAATATTGCCTGTATCATAGGAACTCCTGGGTATAAACCTAAAGATGACGGGGGACAGGTCAGGGCGATGAATGTTAAAGCGTGTGTTAGCTGCACATTTACTTTTGTTTTCTTTTGTTTACATTTTTACATTTCATCCATGTGGCTGCTCACAGTACCTAAATGTTGCCATCAATTAATTTAAGTAACTTTAAAAATATACTATTGTTTCCCCTCTTGGCTAAACTGCAGGATGCAGGGCATGCCTATTCAATTTTCCACCTTGTTGCCCTTGACTGAAACATATCAGTTGATTTGAAATGTTTGTCATTTGTGGTTTACTCTTCAATTTCATTTCAAGAATTACATTATTCTAGAGGTCAGCTGCTGTTTCCAACTGGACACAGAATCAGATTTATTTACTCAATCATGTCATTTTTTCTGCACAACCATATGGTCACTGCACGTTTGGAAAAAATACATGAACGGTGTATTTTTCCCTTGATGGATAAGCGATTAGTTACAGTTATCTTTATTGATATCCTCATTTGTCTGTTACATTCTTTAATACATTTTTGCCAGTAATTGTGATTATCTGTAATATTATTGTATTTATTGTAAGGTTGCGTAAACCTGTTGTAACATAGGTCATTAAAACCTCATCAAGTCTTTAACGGAGTTATATTTAATGGAACGAGTTCAGATATATTATTCAATGTTTCTTTTTAATCTGCATATAACTGTTACACCACTTACATGCAGATATTGCTGTATAATCATTTCCATTTGAATTGTGGTTGTAGAAAAGACTCTGAAAAAGCAACAGAAATGTATGCGACCAATCTGAATATTAAAAGAGAACCAATTGGCACATGTAAAACTGGATTTTGGTGGATGTAAAACTGGACAGGACGGATTGCTTGGTGGATATTTGAGAAATTGAGTGCACACCATGAAGTCTTGTCTGCACAAGCCTATTTGCTCATACCGTGTGTCCTTTGTCTGTGGTACTGTGGGCAATCTGTGTCTATGCTGCTTTAGTAATAACCACTTTGATTTATGCAAATATTTCATGAATATTTTCTTCTTTGTAACATAAGTGCAATAACCGGTTTATGATTTACAGCCATAGAAAGTGTGTACCCTACTCTGCTAGCATGCACTCTTCATTATTATTATTGTTGTTTTTTATTGTTATTTCATGTACTGTATGTAGTGTGTGATTGTTATATTGAGCTAACAGAACATGCTACTAAGAGGCAGATTCCAAACCCAGATAGGAAAGGTCACCCAAGTTGTGTTGCACCTTCTTATGTACAAACTAAGGAACCATAATTTTATTGAATGCTTTCTTATTTTATGTGCTTATCACTTTAAAGGTGTAAAGGTTACAGTGAAACTGTATGAAATATTTATGCAATTTTATTGGTTTAATTTTTTTTTAACGATTGTAATTTCAGCAAGTTTTGTTACTTGTTGCATGTCTGATAACACAGCTGACTTTCTGTGTCAGAGCATTGTACATGTTAAAACCTTGTTTTCCTTTATTTGGTCTGTTTTTTAAGGCATTAACTAATGTAGTTATGAGATCAGAAAGGCAGATGCGTGTACAGTAATGAGCAGTGAAAATGTGTTCCCAAGGGTGGAATTTTGTACTATATATGAAAAAAACAAAACGGCAGGTCTAATTCTTGGACAATTTTTGGTGGTCTTGTGTTAGACTGCATTACTACAGTATCTAGTGTGCAATCTGTGATAGCTGAGTGTTCACTGTATTATTGTGGTCAGTACAATTTAAAAAAAGAGTAGAGTAATGCAACAGATATATGTAACTATAATGCAATAGTCTGGTACTTAAATTCTTTTTTTTTCTTTTTTTTTATTAAACCCCTGCTGTTTACCACCAAGAGCCTGTTGTTTTTCTTTACGGTGCAGTATCTTTAGTTTAAGTGGGGTGATGTCTGCTCTTCAGCGATGGTCATTCTAGCTCAGGGGTGCACAACTCCAGTACTTGAGGGCCAGTCTGTGTACTGGTTTTTGTTCCAACCAATTACCTTGTTTTTAATTTGCTGACAGCTCTATAAATTACCCTGGTTCAAGCCTGTACTTGATACACTTGCAGTCTGCAGCTGTAGCTGGTACTCCTACACATGTAAGATAAGATATAATTGAGCCTATTAAATAATTAAAACCAGAAGTTGGCACAAAATCCTGAAACAGATCAGCCTTTGGTTGTGCACCCCTGTCCTAGCTGATGTCTTTTGCTGTGAGTTAATATTGTGCTTTCATATGACTGAGGATGTCAACCCAAATTATCCCTTATCAGTTTGCCTAATTTGATGTGAACAAAGAGTTTCTAATGTGTCTTACAAAAAAAGCATTATTCATATAAAATGATTCCGAGCACAAATAAAGTATAGAGTATAAATATAATCAAATAATTAAAGCAATCAGTTGAAACAAGACAAACCATTTAGAAAAAAAAACCTGATTACACAGATTTCTTGCTTGCACAATACAGCAATGGTGAACTGCATTTAATTTAAAGAATGATAAAAAATAAACAATTAAAAATAATACAAGCTTTCATTCAGAATTACACTTCTACAATTTTATCCAAACACTCTCATCGACAACACCATGCCGGCTTCAGTAAAATGTTTTTGATTTCAAATTAAGTGACATTATTCTTTATTATTTGATTTGATTGTCCTTTTGAGATTGTCTGTCTCAAAAGGACAGTGATTGTTGCTCAGGTAATTCAATTACAATGTCAATCGCCACGCCAGGAAATGTGCTTTGTTGTGTAAAGCAACACTGGTCAAACTGCTGACACAAACTGAATCCACGCCGTCCTGCTCACTGCAGTGTCGCTGTGGCGCCTGTCACCGCGTTACCCCGACAGCAGACCAAACTACAGGGCTGGCTAACTACACACAGATATTGGTTGCCTGTTGGGTGAGTCCCGATTCAGAGGGGGAGTGAAATAAGGGCAGGATAGATCTCCACCCAAACAGGTCATCTCTACCAAGCGAAGGCTGCAGCTCTTGTAACCTGTCAGAACCTTACTGGAACATGAGGATTTTGACAGTTCATCTGTAGAATCTGGATTGGCTACTTAAATGGACTGCTTGGTTATCTTTTCCAATTGCACAGTAGCTTGCTAGCTAGCTAACGTTACCTGTGCGTTAACCGGATTACGACTGTTGACAGTAATTTTCAATCACGCCTGCGGTTTGTGATTTTTGAGAAATTATTAGCTAGTTAGCTAGCTAGCAACGAAGAAATGACGGAGCTTAGAAAGCGAGGAGGAGGAGGCGGAGACCCTGAGAGTACAGAAAACATCAGTGACAAGGTAGGTTTAAACGCCTTAATCCAATGTTTTGCTTCTGCTCGCTGGATAAGTTATTTTAGGCAGCTGATTTAGCTTGCGTTAGCCACGTCCTCTGCGCACGTTAGCTCCCTGGAGAAGTACTGTAGCTAACAGTATTGATTGTTTCCGACCAAAGAGCTCTACTTTTCCGTTGCTATTCTATTGTTATTCATTGTAATATAGTGGCTGGATGTGTTTATAGTTAGTTTAGCTATTATTACACTGGCAGTAGTGACTGGCTGTGACATTGCTGGTTAGAATTAGATAAGCTCCGCTTCAGCTCAGTCAATGACGTGCCCACGTTCATAGCTAGCAGCTTGCTTGTTAGCTAGCTAGCTGTTTGATGGCCGTTTCACTTTGCCTATCTCATCTGTTTCGGGTTAATTTAAACGTACATTTGGTGAGGTAACAAATGTCGTAACTTATCGTAATGAATAGCACTGCTGTATTGACATCAGTGCATAATCCACCTGTACAGGTAATTTACAGGTCCAGCGACTTGGACTTCTCTAGGAAGAGCATACCACATGAACGAACAAGTCAAACGTGACTCCCTGTGGCAATGTCATAGAACGTTACGCTGTTGAATTAGGCAGGAGTTAAAACGGTAGCAATGTAAGTTACGTTAGCTTAGTAGTTTTGCGGTTGTTTGAAATATGGAATTATGCGTCTTATCTTTTGCGTGTTAGTTTATGGTAATAGCTACCAAGTTCGATAGGTTACTGTCTCAAATAAGACACGGTTATCACCGCGGCGGTGTACAGAACAGAATGTCGCTCCTTCTTCATTGGTGTTAATTACTTAGCTAGCCTGGTTGGTTACCTTAGTTAATTCAAAGCTAACTAACGTATCTTTTCAGCCTTCAAATGGAAAGCGAATATTAGCATTGAATATTAGCTAACTACCCGCAGTATTTTTACCTCGTTTGCATTGTCAACGTGTGGCCGTAGCTCATTTTGTAAACAGTTTCCCACAAACCATAATATGTTCTCAAGGAAGTTTAAAGAGTCTGCACTGTTGCGCACATTTTGACACAGGGTGAGAGTGATAGCATGTCAACATTTTTTTTTTTCAGCGGAGAATGGTGTTATTCACTCCGTATTGAGCCAATAGCAAGCACACGGCACTAAACGGGAGTCCACAGATAAGCAAATCGTGCGGGTCTCAGTTCACAGTTTGGTTCCAGTATGTAATGAATGCTCTGGAGTCTAATGACAAGCAGCTGAGAGCATACATTATACAAGAGAGAACCCGCGTTTTTAACTTTGCTGGGACCAGTCTGTGAAACTGGATATAACCTGTCACGTCACATTTGTCCTGTACTGACAGTCTGAGTTTATAATTTGTGTACTGTTGTTGTCGTTTCAAAACACAAGTGAGGAAACTTTGATTTTCGTTTTTAAACGTTGTTGTGACCATTCTGCATAGAAATGTTCCCTGTGCCAATTCTACGTGTGCTTGGGATACTTTGGAATCGTTATTGTTGGGTGAAATGTGATCTGTTTATAATGAAAAATAAATGTGTAAAAACTATGACCCAAATACAGACCCCACAGTTTAGGCCTTATGGGCCTGTATTTGACCAAATCTTTTAGACATGTTTAGGCTATGAGGATGAAAAATGTATCTATTTGGCAGGACAGAATAAGGGTGTGCTCTTTTCCAGGGCCAGTTCCTTTTCTCGGAACACATCCATTGCACAATCTTCTACTGGGACAAAGACCTCAAAAAGACATAGCCTACTAAGTGTAGTCAGCCTGCATGGTGTTAAGGATTCTTTTATTTCAGCTTCTTTCTTAGCTAGATACAGTGCAGTCTGTATGCTTTACAGACTCCAAGGCTTCAAAAGCATAGTAATGACTTCCTATACCTGCACTAAGGAAGCAAATGAATACACCGGACTATAGGCTACAAACGCAGCTGAGAAGCCAACCATCCAATTACTTTTGGTCCCCTAAAAGGGAGAGGAATATGCATAAAAAGGGATGTGATTCCTACACCCATCACCCAATATGGACACCCTCAAATTAAAGGGGGGCAGTCTGCACATGAACCTCACATTTATTCTTTCATTTCAAATCCAGTGTGCTGAGCCAAAAGAACAGAAATTGTACCAATGTCCAAATACATATGGACTGCGCTGTAGCTTTTTAGCCATCTACATGGGAGACCAGCGGCACCTCCAACAGCAGTCCCAAGCCCTTTCTTACTGAGGCTGAAGGACAGAAGGCCAGGCTGTTCAGTCCATAGGGCAGTAGCAATAGGACTGCCTCCCCCATGTGGTCAGGGGTACCGTTCCCCACCATGGCGTATTCTGTACTGTAAACCAGACCTGGGTCAAATACGTAATTGTTTTGGATTCAAATACTTGTCTAAGGTATTGGAACCTCAGTGCAAACCCCTCCTTAGAACGAGACTGAGACCACCAGAACTGGTTCTCCTGGTTGGCCAGGCAAGGTCAATCGAGCACTGAAAAGTGTTTGATTCCAAAGCAATTATGTAATTGACCCTTTCCCCTTGTGTGAATAAAGAGGACACAGATCGTAAGGGGGGTAGGCTGTCTGCCGTCCCTTTAGTCTGAGGGACTAGGCTGTGTCATTTATCACCTGTGCAAAGATAAAAAATGATGCAGCCTATTTGGAAGGTTGTGGGTATTAAGAAAAGAGCTCCATGAGTTTCCATTGTCTTTACAGTGCTTTTGGAGTTCCTGTCTGTATTAAGTAGGCCCGTGTGTGCCTGTACCGTATTTGTTTAATAAAATAGCAAAATATGTGGAACATCCTTTCCATTGCAATAATCTTGAATTTTGACAAAAAAAATGGATGACTTGGGAATCTTATTTTTTTTCCATGTTAAATAGTTTTACTATTAGATACAACAATTTGCATGTTTATGTTAAAACTGTGTTACAATAAAATCTGTTTAGTTGAGGAAAGCAAGTGATTATTATTTTTAAGTTGTACCCCAGATGCCAAATAGTCAAATGCTGTGACATTTTCAGTATTTCATTATACATTAACTGCAGCTAAGTCGTACGTGTCTTATTGACAGGATAAAATGAGCATGGAATTGCTTATAATTAAGTATGGTTACCACTATGGTGCAATTTACATATATACAGAAAAATACATATCTCCTTATATAATTAGGTGTAGTTTCCGCTAAACTTGCAAGACCATGCATTTATTAAAACAATTGTGTGTATGTGTGTGAGTGTGTACTTGCATACACAGGCATAGTTATATTTCCCCCATCTAGCAGTTGTTCTTACAGGAAATATTTTCACAATAGGCACAGTGTCACTTGCTTTGCTCAATCCTATGGTGTATGCCACCTTGCATACATATCTTATCCATCTATTTGATTCTCTTCGGTTCTCTCGTTCCCTTTCAGATGTAGCCTGTGCTGCTTTGAGCATGTGGTGTGTTCACGTGGGAAAGGCTGACTTGTGATAGAAGGACGAGGGAGAAGTTGTAGAGTATGAAGCACAGAAGTTGACTGAATCAGGGCTTTTAGCAGGTTAGGGGGAAGAATGAGATAAGAACGCAGAAGAACAGGCTAATCAGTGCAATCTGTAGCGATGAGTCAACGCGTGTGGTGAGGTCTGTTTAGGAGTGTGCACACTGTGTCATGCTTAGTCATGATGCCTTTCCATCTGTCATTTGCCCACAAACCGTCCTTGTTACTTTCAAATCTATTAAATATATGCTATATTAAACTGAGAACACAATTATGTATTTACCAGGCGATATATTGTTCTGCATAGGCCTATCTTATGCTAAATATAGGCTACTAATTGTAATATAGCCTAGTTGTAATTTGACTGGATGTTTGATTTCATTCTGTTGACAGTTCAGACTTGGCTACATCCGCTGGCATCACATGACCTAGTTAGATATCATATAAAAGTATATTCATTTCAAACCATTGATCATTTGAGTGTGTGCTTCTATACGATCACTCAGAAAGCAGGAACAGGTGTATTCTGTACAGTGTGTTCAGTACTGGAGGCTGTGGATTGACAGGTATGGATCTGTATGTGTGAGAGGATTAGTGGGAGGCTGGCCTTAAAATAGCAGTGGGATATTTAATGTGGCAGAAGGATGAACGCTCACGCCCATACACACCCACAGTCTCACACAGGCGATAAAGTTCTCACTGGCTAAGACACTTTCCTTTCTGACTCGCATTTCACACTGGAAACCGGGCAATTCCATTAACCACAATCCCTAAAGCCGCACTAGTTTGTCAACCTGAACAGAAATCAAAACGAGCATGTTCACTGTATACTTCAAATATGCCCACTTCTTTCATCCTCAGTATTGGAGTAAGTAAGTATTGGAACACAATTCAAGAAGAAAGAAGTAAGTTAGGCTAACATAGAATAGCAGAATATGACATTTTGGTTGAGTAACTGAAGCATATGTGATAACTTTCTCTTTGGTCTACAGATAGCGACAGTAGGCTCCTGTCTGTCCTATATATTAATTCACTGTAGCACACAGGGCTATTTGCTGTCTTATCCACTGGACAGTGGTTTCTGTGGCTTGGCCCAGCCTGCTAGGCTCCGGCCATTCAAATTCCTGGGTTTTGTTGTGAACAGAGTCGGCGTTCAGCTTGCTGTGGGCTGCAGGAGAAAGAATCCCTCCAAAGGCCTCTCTTTCACCACCTCTGCAGAGCATGTAAACGGACTGCCAGCCGGGTTACGGCCCAGTCAGAACTCCCTCAATGAAAACACAGCGAATCCCAGGAATCCTGCTTATGATCAAGCTCCATGGAAGCCTCCCTTCAGAAAAAACTGCTCAAGCTATGTTTTGAAACAGCTGGTAGCTGGTTGACCAGCTTGACATGGCTTGACCAGCTATGTTTTGCTCAGACAAGCTACCAGCACAAGCTGGTTAACCAGCTCATACCCAGCTAGACCAGCTTAATGACCAGCTTGCCCATTTTGGTTGACCAGCTCATACCCAGCTAGACCATCTTATGACCGGCATGACCAGCTCAATCTTGCTGGATTTTACAGCAGGGCTTGCTTTAGTCTGTGCTAAGCACTGTTGCAGAGATGTGAAGGCGGCCTGTAGTGTAGTGGTTAAGGTACATGACTGGGATCGGTCAGTCAGTCGCAAGGTCAGTGGTTCAATCCCCGGTCTAGCCGCAATAAGATCCGCACAGCCGTTGGGCCCTTGAGCAAGGCCCTTAACCCTGCATTGCACCAGGGGAGGATTGTCTCCTGCTTAGTCTAATCAACTGTACGTTGTTCTGGATAAGAGCGTCTGCCAAATGCCATTAATGTAATGTAATGAAGGAGAGTGCTGGGTGCGTGTGGACTTGCAGGCTGTCTGCGGTGGCGTTGGAGCAGGACCGTGTTTTTCCCCTCCTGCCGGGATTAGCGCTCTCATTCCCGTGGAGCTGATTACCGGGCCTTACTGCAAAGCTCCTCGCTCTGTGGACAGGACATTTTTAGCTAGGAGACGGCACTCGTGCCGTACGTTTCTGAACGACTGTGCTGTTGTTTTTAGCACTGCTGAATCTTGGCCACTGTTTGAAAATGGCCTGAAAAATCTGAAATCTGAAATGGCCTTTTAGACAAATATCAGCTGTGTCATAGTGTACATTGTACCACACCCTTATGCATGGTTACATTTGTTCTAGTGAGTTCAACCTAGAACATTAATCTAAAACGACAGGGTACCCAACCCTGTTCCTGGGGATCTACTGTCCTGTAGTTTTTCCACTCCAACCCTAATAACGTAGGCCGACACTTCATTCCACTGCTAGAGATCCCATTGAGATGCTAATTAGGAGAGTCAGGTGTGCCATATTAGGGTTGGAGTGAAAACCAACAGGACAGCATATCTCCAGAAACAGGGTTGGGCAGCCCTGATCTAGAATAAATAGGCTAATTCTGTGCGGCGATGTGAGTTTTGATGGGATGTAAAACTTGCAGATTCTCATTGTGCTGGGTCACAGTGGTCAGGTGAAATTCCACACGATCAGCAATGATGAGTTGGAGTGTTCCTTTCCAGTCCAGTCATTCTCAGGTTTAAGGGTACATTAAGGGCTCAACCATTTTCACATTTTGAATACTTTTGAACCCACAAGGCCCAGGTTCAATCAAAGTGCAGCACATTCTACTCTTACTGTATATTTAAATTTCAAAAAAAATAAACAATATACACACTGGAAACCTTTTATAACTCAATACATTAGGCTACATGTTTAATATTCCTGTTTTATACTAGAGTAGATCAGTGATTATAGTATAAAATACCATTTTGAATGTTGTAGGACAGAGATGGGCAATTCCAGTCCTGGTGGGCCAGTGTGTATGCAGGATTTTCCTGCCACCAGTTACCCTGGCTACCTTGGCTTCCCTGGATCATGTAAATGATTGTGCTAATTAAATAATTGAGAGCAGAAGTCTGGAACGGCCCTCCTTGGATAATGTAGGAAGGTATGTGCCTTTACATATGATCAGATACTGAATGATAATGAGTAGCCTAATTGATTGGCTTTGGTTACATTGTGCACATGTGAGCATTAGGACTTGATGCAGAGAGGGTATGTGGAGAATGTATGGGTGCCTAAAGCAGAGATTGAAGAAAGAGATTGAAGAAAGTTGAAGGTGTGTTGTTCAAGTCACAGCCTGCTGCTAGCAGTTGATATTCAGGATTTTACTTTCAGAAAACAAGCATAACCTGCTTGATGCCATTGCCATCTTTTTCAAAACCTCTTTAAAAATGTAATCTAGCATCAATACATATTAGTGACTTAGTTGAGAAAGTTAAGTTAAATCCTATGAATTAATTGAAGACTCCAAACATAACAGAACTTAAGTTACCCAAAACCTGGTAACAAATTTTAGGCTACATTTTAGCCCGGGGGGGATATGAAAAGCATAGCTAGCCAATGTGTGTAACTCGCAAATTAATTTAATTAAACAAAATAAAGGAAAAACATGAGGTGTGGAAGTCTACTGTTTATGCATGTGCAGGGACAAGTGAAAAGTATCATGGTAAGAGCTGTATGAAAGGGAGAAAGAGTGTTAAGCAGTAACCAGTTACAGTAACCAGCTGCTGTTATGCAAGTGCTTCCTCTGTAGTAGGGGTGTCCAATCCTATCCCAATGTGTGGGTGCCCACTTTCTCAGGAGAATCAAAGTCGGGACAATGCATGGACTCGTCAAAGTCAACAAAAACTAACTGCAGAACAGTAAAAGTCTATTGAATGTCTCAGCGGGAACACTGAATCAAAACTATGTTGCAGTGCAGCAACCTTCAACACACTGGTTGTTTGGCTTAAAATGGCTTAAATACCTTCGACCTTGATGCAGATATTAATTTTATCTGTGAGCTCCTATCTCATTCTTACAGGAAGACATAGGTGGTGTAGCGTACAAGTTGAAGCAAATGCCTGTAGACACTACGGCCCACAGGATGAGGAGTTGAATATCCTTGTAGTACAATCAGGCGTCTTAGTGCTGGGATAAAACAAAAACCTGCACCCACACCAGCCCACGATTTTGTTCCAATCACCTGGATTGCTCATTAGCATAATTCTCCAGCCAGGAAGTAGAACAAATGAGTGAAATCAGTTGGCTGCAGTTCATGGGTGGAAGAAGCACGTGGCAGGACTTTTACTTTCTGACCCCTGTACTTTCCACCACTGGGGTTAAGTTCTCCACTAAGCTGGGTCTTAATTTCTGAGGTATTCAGTGCTAATTATAGATGGGAAGCGATGGCAGACAGTAGTTGACCTTTGTACTAATTTTAAAGGAGTTCCCTCTCTTGATGTTGGCCATATTTAGCATGGTTTTAGGGCAGGGTGCCATGAATGGGAGAAATGTTCTGAAATAGCAGAAACCTAATCTTCTGTGGACTGTGCCCAGAAAGATTATTTGTGTTTCCAAAACACCCATGTATGAACACCTCAAAACTGCCTTCCTGCCTGGCAAAGACATTTATGCCCATACAAGAAGAACAATACACGTCTTACCTCATATAAAAACATCTAATCTTCCTCTGATGCTCATTCCATTGTTGTGCTTATGAATCCTTGATTTCCTTTTCAGCACACTGCATAGCTCATCAACCATAAAAGACTGTAAAAGAATGACCTTTAAATGGACTGAACCTGAGGTTAGCTTTTCTGTCAGCAGTTGCAGTTGGCCAAATTGTTGTCATCATTGACGTGCGTCAGCACTCCTCATGTAGCCATTCCCATGTCAGATGAGGAGACTGTCTGAGGATGAACATGAAATGCAGATACACCCAATGATCAGGGTCCTGTTTCACAAAACAAGATTACCCAGTTAGCCAGATTACTGCAAACCCAGAAACTGTTTTGGGAGGGCTCCGGGTTTCTCTGGGACTACTGTTATTACATTATATTACATTATTGGCATTTGGCAGACGCTCTTATCCAGAGCGACATACAGTTGATTAGACTAAGCAGGAGACAATCCTCCCCTGGAGCAGTGCAGAGTTAAGGGCCTTGCTCAAGGGCTGTGCAGATCTTATTGTGGCTACACCGGGAATTGAACCACCGACCTTCCGTGTCCCAGTCATTTACCTTAACCACTACGCTACAGGCCGCCCCATGGGTTACAATGGGTTACAATGCAGACCATGCAGGAGCAGCTGTGTATCAGCAGCAACTTTCAGATTATTATGTGTACACCCTGACTGTTTCAAATAAACAATCATGTTTCTCTCAATGAGACATAAAACCTTATTTCTTTGACTTTTTTTGCGAAATAAGATGAAAATATTGCCGTGTGTAAGACAATTTGACTCATTTCAATATTTGCCAATGGGATAGGAATTACAGTATCTTAAGAAGTACAGTATCTTAAAACAAGCTAATATTTTCTACTTGAAAGAAAAGAAATAAGATCTTGAGGTTTAACTAAAACACTTTTGTGCAACGCTCCTGGAGTTGGACTGTGTAGTGACCCTACTGTACACAGAGTGTGTTGGATTGTACAGTAGGCCATGTTCTGGCAGCTGTAGATGGAGTTGGCCTGCCAGCTGCCCATGTTTTGAAAGAGGATCCTTTCTGGCATTTCCACAGTTCTTGTTCTACAGGCCGCTTATTTCTCCCTGTGTTTCTGCCTCGTTTGCTAGCGTCAGTTACCTCTTCTCAAACACTTAACCTGCTCTGAGAGGAACTTTAAGGGCTTTTTCTAAACTGTTATGACATACCTTCTTCCCCGGAGACTTCCCTGGTACCAGAGGATATATTTTGGCAGCTTAGTCGAAGTAGTCTTATTTAGTTTACATGGTTTATGTATATTTTTTTACAGAGCAATTAAATGGCTTACTTTAGAAGAGTATGGAAGCTTGGTCGATACGTGCCAAAAACAGCTTAGGCCAAATACACTGAGTGTATGAAGGACCCGTATTCATTTGAATAAGGGTAAACTGGGTTAGCCAATGGTTCTATTTTTGACGTGGCCTAGGCTATTTGTAGTCTGTAGTTGTACTTAACTGGTCACGTATCACCACACATGGACCGTAATAAATCAAAGGCCACATTGTGAAATGTTCCTTGCAACATGCTGTGTTTATTCTTCTGTTCAAAATAAAAATGAGAAATTGTTCGGGAAAGAAATGTAAACAGCAGTTCCCATTACCATTAATTATAATAACAAAAACATTTTTATGTAAAAACTATATTCCACCTGTATTCTGTGGGAATACATGACGATAAGACTGATGATATATTTTCTTACCAGTGTTTTTCATTGGACCAATACAACTGGCCCTCAGTATACATGTATGTCATTGGTTCCTTTATGTGCTCCCCTTCTTGGCTCTGAGATTACCAGAGAGTTCTAGATACTCCTTGTAGAATCCAGGCAGATGTAAATATTGCTATTTTCAGGGCCGATTACGCTGAGAGATCAGGTCCTGAAGTGTTTCTCATTATGTCTTGAGTCTTTTTGGTTTGCCATCCACACCTTGTTATATTGATCAAATAAAAATCTCAGAATGAAGTGGCTTTCCAATAGGACTCTATGAGCCTGCTGTTAAAGATCCTGAGCAAAAGTACCTGGTGTGCATTTGTTTTCAAATGTGTCGGCAAGAGAAGATTGGTACAAGATACAAAATGGTAGCTAGTCGCAGACCATATTCAGTTGTTTGACTATTTTTAGCCCTGTGTATGACATGCCTGTCATTGAAGTACACTGATTAAAATATGAATGTGAGGGTCACAGGATAATTCCTATAAATGTGATATGAGAAGGTTGATCCCTGAGTATCGTCTCACAGATTTCATCAGTCAGTCAGTAAATCCATCACTGTGGCCTTTCCCAATCGAAATTCTCGCAGGCTGTAAAGTAACCGAGGACCAAATTACATATATATGTCACTCACATTATTTTTTAAAAGAAATAAAAGATCGAAAGTATTTTCCCTTTTCTCTTCTTCCTCGTTCAAATTTTTGTTTTTGTTCTTGCACCCCCAGTGGTTACATATTTGTTCATTTTGTTTAAATAAAATAAGGGAACAATTGTTCAGTAAAGATCCTGTTATTTTGGGGAGCTTGTACTAGAACAGCGGTCCTGGTCCTGGTGGGTGTGCTGGTTTTGTTGTTACTCAGCACTTAATTGGTCAATGAAAGCAGTGGGTTACACAGTTAACTCACCTCACCAAGTTTCTTGGGTTGTTATCGGTTGCTGACATTAAGGCGAAAACAAAAACCAGCACGCCCTGTGGCTCTCCAGGACCAGGAGTGCGGCATCATTATTGCTGTTCCCTCACTGGCCGTGATCCCTGTTTCCTCATTGGCCGTGATCCCTGTTTCCTCATTGGCTGTGATCCCTGTTTCCTCATTGGCTGTGATCCCTGTTTCTCATTGGCTGTGCAGGAGGTTGATGGAGAGGGTTTATTCGGGGCAATGGAGGGAGATGGAGAGGTGGAGGGAGAGGAGGAGCCCAAAGTGGAAATTCCAGAGGTGCCCCAGACCGCAGACAGCACCCCCGAATGTCTCAACAAGGCTCTGGAAGGCCTGTCCTCCAGGTACACTCATACCATCAGCAAGTCACCTCGATTTAATAATTAGCATGTTCAGCCAGGAGGTAGAACTAATGAGTGAAATTATCTGGCTGAGTTCATGTGTTCAGGATAGGACTTTTACTTTCTGACCCCTGGACTTTCCACCTCTGTGAAATTAAGCCCAACGTGTGCATTTTTTATTGCAGATGGAAGAACTGGTGGATACGAGGGATTCTGTCTTTGACGATGATCTCTGGCTGGTTCCTTGTGATCTACTTGGGACCCATCATGCTATTAGTGGTGGTAGGTTTCCGGAATATTCCGGTCATTTTCTGGCCAGGTTAAACCTTGAAGGAACTGAAGAGATACCATTTAATGTGCAAGCTGTGATTTGGTGAGCTGTGGCATGATGACAAAAGTTTTGACAGTCGGAAATTATGAAGATTAATACTAACTAATTGAATAATACTAACCACCATGCACATTCATACAGTCACACACAATCTTTCTCTCACTCCCACTCTCTCTCACTCACATACATGGACCCCCTTCTCTCACTCACATACACACACACACACACACACACTTTCTCGCTCACACACACGTTCCCTCACTTGAACATGCATACACATTCTCTCTTCCCCATTTCTTTGCCTCCCGTTTTCAGACACACGCACACACATTCTCTCACAGGCACACGCATACACATTCTCTCTCCCCTCTCGTCTCTTCTCTTTTCTTGCTCTTGGTCTCTCTGTGTCTCTATATCTCTCTCTTACACACACACACACACACACACATACACATACACACACACACACACACACTTGGGGATTGGCTACAATGGACCTGTTCCTCTTGCTCGTACCTCAGTCTGGTAGCCCTACGTTCCCTCTTCCTGGCTGCCTCGTGTCTGTGTTGGGGAAGGATATTTTTAAAGTGCCTGGTCACTGCTCAGTGCAGATCCTGTTTCAGGCATCACTATGCCCTGGGTGTCACTGAAGCAGTTAGCCTGATTAGCGTAGCATAGCGGAAAAGCACAAACACTGTTCTCACTGGGAGAGCAGCTTGACCTCAAATAATACGGTCAATGACCTCAGTTTGTTTTGTCAATAAGACCCGGCAGGGCTCTGATTGTTTGCTTTCCAGTAGTAACACCCATTTACCCTTTCATTCATTATAATAAGCAAATTCAATATTCATCATGTCAGGCATCCATAGTACTGTAAAGATATATTTCCTATTTTGTGCATTTATACTTTGTTACTTTGCGTGAGTGTCTACATGCCGACAATATTCAATAATTCATCTTTTTCTAGTGAATTCCAGATTAATATTCCCGTACTATGAATACTAAAGTAGTCATTTTGTAAAACTATTGGAAGTAATCACAAATTCAGAATAATATTTTTAATATTTTATATATATATTATATATAATATTTTTCTGTATTAGTCTATTTTTCATCAATCTTTTTCATAACTTGCACTTTTCTCTTGTTTGTCTGACATACCTCGACCTTTGGAGAATTGAAAGTGTGTTTCCAACGCTGAACTGTTGACTGTTTTGGTTTTGTTTTAGGTCATGAGCATTCAGATCAAGTGCTTCCAGGAGATAATAACCATCGGGTACAGAGTCTACCACTCCTACGAGCTCAAGTGGTTCAGGACACTGAGCTGGTGAGCATTAAGACCAGGGATGGGCAGGTCTGTACGCAGTTATCCTGGCTCGTAAATGACACCACAATAACATTCGACAAGAACATTTATCAATTGCTGTTTATATCCCGGAATGTAGCTGAAAATGACAGATCATGTAAATGATTGGACTAATTAAATAATTAAGAGCAGAAGTTGGTCTGAAATTCAGAAACAGATACGGCCCTCATTGCCCATCCCTTACTGAACAGTGTGTAAACTGACACTCCCAGGGAGTGTGTCCTCTGACCCTGTCTCCAACAGTCCTCTCACTCTTACCTGCCACACACCCCGACCGGGAAGAAGAATCTAAATATGCATAGCACTGAGGAGCCAAGAGCTCCCTGGGTAATTCAGCTAAATCCCCAAGCAAATGTGAACATACCCAGCCTCTGACTCATGCAGAACTCTAATCCTCTCAGCCAATGAACCTCCACATGGGTGGGGTTTTCCTCCAGCTTTGACCCATGTGAGACTGATCCATTGCCCTTATTATATGAGGTCTACTTATTTCTCTCAGACCAGGTTCATTATAATGGATTTCTCATCATAAAGCCCTCATTTTGTCCTGAGGTTTTTAAGTAATCTCACTGTTACATTTGCATAATATCATTACTCATTCCACAGTGCCATGCAATAAGGATAAAACAAATAAAAATACAAACCATGTGTTGAGCTTTTGCTAAAGGACAAATATAAGCTGAGTGCCATATCCCAGACAATGCTTGTCAAGTCTACACTATTTCTTTAACTGCCTATGGCCCGGAGGTTACCCAGAAGCATGTTGTGTATGGTCTGGACCTGCAGTCGTGATTTGTCAGGTAAAATGAGAGGGAGAAAATGGTGGTTTGTAAATGCGTTTGTTTGAATCGCAGGTACTTCCTGATTTGTGTGAATTACTTCTTCTATGGGGAGACGGTGGCGGATTATTTTGGCGCTTTTGTGCAGAGGGAGGAGCCTCTTCAGTTCCTTGTGCGTTACCATCGCTTCATCTCCTTCGCCGTGTACCTGGCTGGTGAGCAGGCCCCTCCCCCAATACGAAGGCTTGTCTCTGACTGGCTGACAGAATTGTGGAATTTGCCAATAGGATCTGATTCACCATATGATTGAATTTTGGCATCAATTTGGCTGAATTTCCATTGGTTCCCATAGATTAGCCACATTGCCCTTTGTAAGGATGTAACATGTTATTGTGCCTCGTAATTTCACAAAATATAAGGACATGAAATCTGGAGGAACAAATTCCTTGTCTTTTTTTGCATGGTAATGAAAAATAAAAAAAGCTAAAAAAAAAGCCCTAATTTACGAGATCTTTTCTCAAAATGACAAGATCTGTTCTTATAATAAGAGAAGAATATCTTGTAATTACGAAAGCCAAAATATACATATATATATATATTATTCCGATTCAATGCAATACGCTTTCATACAAATGTTTTTGTGTACACTGTTATTTGTTACATATGCAGTCTTAACATGGATATATGAAAGTAAAATATTGTAAGCCCTGTTTTTATGGTGAATTTAACAACTCACTAATACAAAATTCACAGAACCAGACTGCACATGAGTTTAAGTCAATGTAAAATGCCCCATTGTATCATTAATGCTTTACCTTTATATATTGTTTTGGTTCACATACTGTATTATACAGCAGTGGATTCTGTCTATCCATTGTTAACTAGCATTGCTCTACTTACATGTACATGTTTAATCCATTAAGTTTTACCCAGGGAAGTGTCAAAAGGTTCGGTATTTTTGAACTCAGACCCTATTTTCCGATAATCTTGGATAATCATGAGAATTGCAGACCAAAATCAACGATTGCTTACAAATTGAGCCTTTTGTGATGACTCTTTCAGGAGAGCGTGGTTAGACAGTTATGAATGTGCTGAACGTGCTCTCAGTGTACACCTGCGGGAGCCACGCCCGAGGATGGCACGGAAAGGTCTAGAACTCTAGTCAGCCGGATTCTGGTCTCCACTGCTCACTATTATCCAAGAATGGGGCCTGGATTCAGAAACCTGTCCTTCAAGTGTAAACTGTCATAACTGCAATGGTTTCGTTTCATTCCCTTGGGAAGGAAACTGACTGCATGTTATCTGCTCTTTGCAGGTTTCTGCATGTTTGTTCTGAGTTTAGTGAAGAAACATTGCCGCCTGCAGTTTTATATGGTGTGTACCTGCGATGATGTAACGGCCAGTACTAACCAGTGGGGCTCACCTCACAGCTATCAGTGGGCATTTTTGGGGTATTTGTGCAGTATCAAATTCTAACCATATGTCCTTGCTGTTTTGCAATAGCATGCTTAGCTCTGACTGATTTAATACCATAATATTCACATGAATCAAAACATTGACTTCAGTCAGCTGTAATTGTTATGTGTTTGCATTGTGTTTTCTGTAGGCTAATGTAGCAGTACGGTCATCAGCATAGCGTTTGTGTCATTACTTGTTGTTCTGGTGTGATGTGTCAGCCTTGTAGTCCTGTGCACTGTGTTCATTTATTTATTTTTAGTGTCAGTGTTTTTCGGTTGTGCAGGTGCGTTCTGGTGTTGAAGGCGTGTATGTGTGTGTCTTTGCCATTCCAGTTTGCTTGGACCCATGTGACACTGTTGATTGTGGTAGCCCAGTCTCACCTTGTCATACAGAACCTGTTTGAAGGAATGATCTGGTAAGCAGGAACTATGCTCATCGCGATAAGCCTGTCTCAACCTTCAGCCACTGTAAAGTCTGTCTGTGGCAGCCCTGTAAATAGCTTCGATGTAGTACTGATTGCACAGCATGGTGATACTCCTAAACACGCCCAGGCATAACGTCTGAGTCATGAGACACATTTAACCCTTTGAGGATTTGCTTTCCTCAAAATTCTAAGTAAGTGTTCTAGAACTCTGTTGCTTTCAGTTCCCAGCAGCGATTGTCACAGCAGCATTAGAATGTTCAGTTAAGAACATTCTAATCGCATATTTGTGATTTCACACCTTAAAGGGTTAAGCAAATAAGTGAAAATAAAGTTGTTACTTCAACACACACAGTTTGATGAATCGTGATATTCCAGTAACACAAGATGGTAAAATAATTGAGTTATTCCATAGAAGGAGCAAAGCCTAGCTGTCACATGGAATTGACAGCTGTACAGTAATGTATACTTGTGTTGTGTTTGTGTGTACTATAGGCTTATTGTCCCAGCATCCCTTGTCATCTGCAATGACATCATGGCTTATGTCTTTGGTTTCTTCTTTGGAAAAACACCTTTGATTAAGGTAAGGCATAGCCTAGTTACTTACTGCTTAAGAGCAGTAGTTTTTTGATTGAATTCATAGAAGAAAAAAAAGCGGTTAGGCCAAGCACAGTTTTTGTGCATGTGTTAATTCTTTACCATGACAATAAGAAACAGAGCACAGCAGAGTACTCTTGGACAATCGGTGAAGAGTCATAGACAACGTGATGAAGACTTTTCCTTCACTTGTGGTCACGTTTTTTCTTCAGAAACACAGTTTAGCAAGCTTTGCTTTCACCTGAACTCACCACATTGTAAGTAAAGAGGAAAATCAAACCTGCGTTTTTAAGAAGGTGAAAGACATTGTTGATTGAATCCCGGAGCTGGGTTAAACTCAACATCAACATTGTTGTCATTATTTACTCTCTCCAATCTCTTCACAGCTCTCTCCTAAGAAGACCTGGGAAGGGTTCATTGGAGGTTTCTTCTCCACGGTGGTCTTTGCATTCCTTGTGAGTAGTGCTTGGCCAAATGCCCCAATCTGTTCCACAGACTATGATTAAATACTACTGCGTGATTCTCCTTTACAGTGCTTCTTTACAGTTCATTAAGCCCTCTAATGCTCCCTTTTATAAGGACTTTCACAACATGTGTATGGTGCTTGTGGACTAGCTGCAACATGACCAGGTAGTTGGAAGTTAAAATCCCAGGAAGTAAACTGTTACAAACTTAAGTACAGAATGGTGTTGTAAATTACTCAGTTGTATACAAGTCAGCCTAGAGAAAAAATCCTGCCAAAAGAATACGTAATCTAATGTAATTAATAAAAACATTTGTGGATTATTATTCATTGATTTTGAGGAGTTGTTCCTGTTGAGCACTTCCTGTTGAGCAATTCCTGTTGAACACTTCCTGTTTCCTGCTCTGTGCCTGCAGTTCTCCTACCTGTTTGCGCAGTACCAGTGCTTCGTCTGCCCTGTGGCGTACGACAGTGAAACTAACCGCTTTGCGGTGGAGTGCGAGCCCTCGGAGATCTTCGTGCTGCAGGAGTACACCCTCCCGTCCCTGGTGCAGAGCACTCTGAGACTGGTAAAGGTCAAACGCTACGCTGCATTGAGCAGTCCTTCCACTGAGCACTGGCAGGTTTCTATTTTCAACAGCTACCCTGGCTGAATGAGCTAACTGGTTGCACACACCTGCACTGGTTCACTCATAAATTGAAGCGCAGTAAAGGTTTCATATAGGGATACAAGAACTGTTTTTGGCTGTCATTCTTGTACTTATCAGGAAATTCACAACACATAAAACACAAACACATTCACAATGTTGGTATCCTTACCAGGGTAAAATGCGGAGTGTGATTGCGGCAAATCGATGCTACTACTGCTAATACAATCTCTCCATTTGGGACCATCCCAGACGTCTTCCAGTTGGTTGCTGTTGATAGCTCAAAAACTGTGGGAGGCTGTCAAAAAACCGGCAGAATAATAATAATAAAGTTGACTTTCAAATAACAGTAGTGTGTTGCTTCGCAATCACACTAATAAGAAAATATGTTTTACCCATTATGTGTGCTGTGTTCTTGTACAAATGTTAATGTCCCACTGTCTTTCTTTTTCTCCCCCTCTGTCTCCCTCCCTCGCTCTCTCTCTCTCTCTCTGTGTGTGCAGAAAACAGTGAAGCTCTACCCGTTCCAGATCCACAGTATCGCCCTCTCCACCTTCGGCTCTCTGATTGGTCCGTTCGGCGGATTCTTCGCCAGCGGTTTCAAACGGGCCTTCAAGATAAAGGTGAGCGCACAGGATTTTTGGCCGCCGCCCCTCCCAGACTCCGAGCCGGACGGTCGTGACTGGTTCTCTCTCCTTCCTGTAGGACTTCGCCGACACCATCCCAGGGCACGGGGGCATCATGGACCGGTTCGACTGCCAGTACCTCATGGCCACCTTCGTCCATGTGTACATCGCCAGCTTCATCAGGTGCCATGCCAATCTCCACAAGGATTTCAGTCAATAATTCAGTCAAATTATGAAAATATTGTAATATATTCAAGCAAACAGTACCTTAAAAAACAAGCTAAATTTGGTTAGTTCAGTTGCACCAGACAAACAGTCGAGCACAGAGAAGTATTTGATTAAAAACAGTGACGTATTTGACCCAAGCCTGGTGGGGCCAGGGGAATCACTGTGTGACTGTGCCCTGTTTCTCTTCCAGGGGCCCTAATCCCAGCAAGGTCCTTCAGCAGCTGCTTGCCCTGCAGCCAGAACAGCAGCTGGGCATCTTCAGCACCCTGCGCTCGCACCTCAGAGAGGCTGGCATGCTGCCCCCTACAGGAGCGTAGGGGCAGTGAACAACAGAACCCGCACTCCTACCCCCTCCCCCGAGTTTATTTATTTACCCTGACGGAACATTAATACACTGCAGCGTCTGAGGTCAGGGGTCACCTGGGCAACACAGCCAGACTTCACTCCGCCCTGGAACCGCCATGACAAACTCAAAATCCCAGAAGGCTGTGGGGCACGCCATCCTTCAGAAAGCATTACCCATAATGCTTTGCAGCACCGCAAACACAGTGTCTTCCAGATGAAAGGACCCAAGCCCACACTGAATGGATGCAGAGGACGGTGTAGCGGAGCTCCGTCCGTACGCAGACGATGCGCCGGCTCAGAGCTCAGAGGAAGTGCGTTCTGAAGGTTGCATGGATTAACTGTGTGTGGGTAGTGGAGCCACAGTAGGGACCTTGCGCTATTGTGTAACCCTGTCTGCTCTTGCGCCAGACACCGAGGTTCCGGCTTCACCATTTTACACACACTGTGTGCATCGTGTCGAGCAGCTTGTGTGGTAACAGTAACGGTCTTAAAAAAGGATGAGGTGATGAAGATGTGCGTAGGTCTCTGCTCCCGAATGTGTCATTTCCCCTCTCCATGAGGCTGATGGGCTTCTAGAGCAGAGAGATTGAGTGAATGAGGTAGGCTGTCCAAAGCTCCAGTACTGTATAATGCAAAACTAAAGATACAGCACACTGATGCAACTTTACACTATGTGTGTTTTATACGTGTTTAACATGTTACACACACATATAAACATGCAATACACCTGTAGCGTATGCATTTATACTGTATATAACCTATCATGCATTACTGTACATAATTATATATAAATAATATATAATATAAAGAATACCTATGTGACTTGTTGCATTTTACATGTGACAACTGCATTTTAAAACTAGAAAAATATGCAACAACAAAAAAAGTGGGATTTTTAATGTGGTTTTATGGTAGGCAGCATGAAAAGGCTTCCTTAGGCTTGGCTAGCTGAGCTGGAGGAGGATATTTAGTGTTGTGGTGTGAGGCAGCTTTTGAGAGTGCACTGACTAACTCTGTACCCCTGATGGAGGTGAGACAGTGTGCTTTTTCTGTCAAGTGAATTAGTTTGATTTAGATGCACAGTAATCAGGTAAGGGAAACTGTCTTAGCTTTCTGTCACCGTACACTGGCACTGTCTGTTTTTTAGACTCGTTTGTTTTTTTACTTTCTCTTAAATTCACATTTTCAGTGGTCGTTTCCAGGTTGGGAAGTCGTTACATGATGCCATGTAGACACATAAAAGTTTGAGACGTTCGGTTCTCTGTTGAAGATACTGCAGCCCGCATCACTGAAATGGACTACTGTATTTTGATGCGAGTGTGGCTGATATTGTGAAAAATGGGACGGAATTTCCGTTCAGCTTGCAAAGGCTTACCAAAGTGACATGGAGGTGAAATGTATTTTACTGTTCTTTTTTAAATGAAAAACTTAGTAGATGGGCTGTTCCTAGACTTTAAGCTTTAACCAATTTAAACACGTTCTACTGTTACCATGACTCAGGTCGTGGATGAATACATACCACAGAACAATATAAAATAACGAGTTGTTACCTGGCAATAATCATTTATTTAATGGTTATAAATTACATGCATACATAACTACAGATTTTCATTCCCCTATTCTTAGTCCGAAGGGAAAAAACCTGTTTCGCTCCAGTTTTGGGCACTAAGGGACAAATCGTTTACTTGTTCATTTTATATTAATATTTTAGCGCTTCCAGATTTAACCACAGATTGTTTCATTTTTATTTCAGAGTGTTTACATAGATCAGTCCATAGGTCTTGTGAAATTAAATGTATTTTCCCTAACAATAAAAAACATCCCCTGACCAAGGCTGTGGATTTGGGACCAGTACATATTTACTCCAATTGTGTAATATTTAGATATATTTAGATGTGTGTAGTGATGGTGACACATCTAGAAACGACTTCCTATCTGGCCATAGGCCTCTCCCCAAACTGCCACATCAGATGAGCCTAAAATAGACTTAAGATATCTAGATAGTGATAGTGGGTCAAATTTATAAGTAAATTATTTTAGGATTTATGCAAAAAAGCAAATGTGGTCTAATTTATTGATGGTTTACATGAATTAGATTTCATTCATATTATCCTCACTGTAAAAGATTAGGGGCTCGGGAATATATAATTTATGGTATTTTGTTTTGTTTTGTTATTATCTTTTCAGGATTTTATAATATCTAGCATTTGGAATGGGTCGGATTGTCATTAGTACAAGAACACACCAGACATAATGGGTAAAACATGTTTTACATGCATTATTATTAATTATTAATAATTATATATTATCTCAAATACTGTGATGGTTATACATGGAGTTGAATAAATTATATTTTTTATTTACAATCTAGATTTCTCATTTAATTTTGTGAGTGCGTTCACAGTGTGTTACAGTGGCAAATAGGCACAATTGCAATTCAGAGCTTGTACTAAGAGTATGTGATACATTGGAGAGAGGATACAGAGGAACAACCTCTGCCTTCATTAATCAGCATTACCACCAAGTCAAGCTGAAAGGTTCACTATTACGCAAAAGCTGATTATACAGTTTCCAGACACAAAAAAACCCCACATTTTAAAAAAAAGCTGAATTAGGAAGCAGGGCCACAGAAGCCACAGAGCACAATCCTGAGATAGATACAGTAGAGCCCCTTTAGTTTTGAATGTGTCCCAGACCTAGGCATGCTACATGGGCTTATTCCTTTGAAAAGTAGGGGTTTTGGAATGTTTTTTTGGCCAAAGTTTCACATCAGGATTCAGGAACTCTAGAAGGTCAAGAACACTCTAATCTCATATGATCTCACACCATAAAGGGTTAATAGAGCAGTGTGGTTAGGGATAGTAAATGCTGACGTGCTGATGTTATGTAGGGAACAGCTGGTGTCTATTTTGATCTTTCACACACAGTTTGAACAGGGCCACACAACCAAAGAGCCAAAAGAATGGTCCTTTTATAATGACACCTTGCCTACTTTTATTATGACATGAGCTATCACTGGCTGATATGAACCAGTCAATGAAAACTGTTTCTTAACAGCAGAACACTACAGTTCATTCATATAGCACTCATATTGAACGATTGCCAAACCCATTTTGGGGGTTATTTTTAGAAGGCAGCTTTGTGTTATTGTCAGTTGGCATATCATATTACATGCAGAAATATCCCATCAGTTGGCCCTGTGAAGCAGCTTCTCTGCATGCTGTGTGTCAAGTGTGACCCAGATTGACTGTGGCTGAGTTTAACTTGTTGCCAGGAAGCCTGTTGACCTGAAATATCACTTACACCTGACCTGAGCACAACCTGGCCCCCCATCTGAGCACAGTGCTCAGTATGGTCACAGGAGCTCATCAGAGCATTTCTGCACACACAACATTGATCTACATTCATGGCTAAATCACAGTTCCTCGCATTTCACCAGTGTAATATTTATTCTGTGGCATCTGGCATGAAGAATACACTCGGCAAACAAGTTAGAAATACATAACACACATTCTTCTTCTGTGGTTTAGGCACCAGCTCAAGCAGCTTCGGGGCGTTTATTATGTAAATACGACACAGTTCTTTCCCCACGGAGTGAAGCGTATGTAAATTCCAGTGTAAAAAACATATGTATTCCAAAAAAACCTTAATAAAATAAAAAATAATGGTCTGAAAAATATTCCCAACTCCTCAAATAACATGTCAAATGGCAGTAAATTTAGTTACATGAAAACATGGACATTTAAAGAAATAAAATATTGCATCAAATGATTCTGTTACCCAACTGCCATTGCAGTCTGTGGGCTGTGAGTGATAGCGCCCCATTGTGGACAGATGTGTATTCTACTGAAGGCATCTGGTGATGATAATCTACACTTGTGGACACACTTACTGCTATTGGCACCAGCTTTGAAATGTTATCAAAACATTATGGCATTCAAACTGTACTTTTACTGTTAAACTTGTAAAGTGCAAAATACCCTCCACCATTTCTTACAAAAGAAGTGCAATCATTTGTCAGTTCCCTGCTTGGCTCACAATAAGAAATACATTCCGGTGAGTTTACACATTCTTACTGGAGTGTTCCCACACCAGACTTGTAAATAAGCTCATATTGGTCACTACAGAAAATATACAGGCACATATACAGGCACTTACAATGAGTAATTAAAAAATATATACCATACCCATCTGCAACTAACGATAGAAGTGGCATTTTCATTTGGGAATGGAGCTTTTCATTCAAGTACTCCGATATAAATGCACTTATACCTTACTAACCCAGTAGGTATACTCCTCTCCACATATTCAGCTCACACCCAAAAATATTAAAATTAAACATAAAAAAAATAAATTAAATAATTACAAGTAATTCCATCCAGGTGAACACCATCATTTTTTAAAATTTTTTATCAATCAGAACGCAGAAGGCATTAAAAGGCAAGCCACTCAAAGCACTAGCATTTTAGTATTTAGTATTTAGTATTTAGTACTCAGCAAGTCACATGAGAGTGAGATTTTAAGGACCCTAAAATGGGTCGAGCCACTATGTGCCCAAAATGACTAGCCATGGAGCGCTAAGCTTTCTGATTGGACCACACAAGTTTTGACTGACAAGCTAACACATAGAAACTGTATATCTTATACTGTGTAAGTTGAGTGAGCGTGGATATTCTTTTGCAGCAATGTTAATGAGCCTCCAAGTAGCCTAACCTGCGTGTGTTTGGACTGCGGGAGGAAACCAGAGTACCCGGAGGACACCCATTCTGGCACAGGGAGGACATGCAAACTCCACACATAGCAACCCAGGACATTCTCACTGCGCTATCCACTGCGGCACCGCGCCGCCCAACCCAAGCTAGGTCTCCTCCTCCCCGAGCGGCCGGCGGGAGATCTGGTTCTCCGGGACGCCTCCCCGCCTGGCGCCCCTCACGGCGGAGAGGAGGAGCCCCAGCAGGCCGCGCGCGGTCCGGACGGCCAGCCGCAGCAGCAGGAAGGCGAGGGGCACGGACACCTCCATCAGGTGGAAGATGGACGCGCTGAAGCGGCTGTGGATGCAGGTGAGCGTGTACGTGCCCAGCGTCACGCAGGGGTACAGCGCCAGCTTGGCGAACATGAAGGCGTGCTCCCGCCCGCCGTAGCGCGCGTAGGGGTGCAGCGTGGAGCTCTGGGAGAACAGGGCCGCCACCCAGATGGCCAGCTGGAACAGCCCGGCCAGGAAGATGATGACGCAGCTGATCTGCACCGCCTCCAGCTCGTTGCGTGAGCTCCGGGCGAACCTGTGGGTCAGCTGGTAGGCTAGGGGCAGCCCGCCCACGAAGGCCAGGGAGAAGGTGTTCAGCAGCCCCATGAGCCTGGTGGCCCGGGTGACGTGGAGGAAGAGGGAGTGGTGCACGAACCACAGCAGCCCCACCGTGGCGAAGGAGCCGAAGTAGGCCAGGAACTCCGGGCCGAAGCCCTTCAGCGCCTCCACCAGGTTCCCCCCGAACCTGTCCTGCACCTCCTTAGGGTCCGGGACGTTGTCCTCACTGCACCCAGAGCACACACACGGCACAGAGTCATGAGGTCTATAAGGGCTGTCACACTGTCACAGCCTCTGTACTGTGCAAAAACCAAAACGCAAGTCCATCTCAACAAGTACTTAAGCCTTTTATTTAGACTTAAAATAATTAGACGCAAATACTGCCAATGCGATGAGAACATTTCACTTGTTAAACAAACATTAACCTAAAACAAGCTAGTATTTTTTACAACACTTGTTAAGACAGACTTTTTGCAGTGTAGCACACAGCACAGGGATTTATGAGGTCTATAAAGGTTGTCCCACTACAACAGGGTCAGTCCCAAATGTACACAGCCCAATGCTGTGGTCAATTGAGCCTCTGGATTGGGGCCCATTCACAGAGCTTCTGTTACTCTCAGGAAACACATTCAGTGATTACTCAATGCCATTAAGAATCGCTAATATTGTTTTTTCATGAAATTCAAAGCTTGCTGAAAACGCAGTCAACACAATGGTCAATGGTTTCATTTCTTTCTAACATGCCCTGCCAAGTGGAATTCAGGAAACCCAATTTGTCACGTGACAAATGACCTATTTCTACAGAGTTTTCTCTATTTTCTCTATTTTGACATAGAGCTGATGTAAATGTGGAGTGAGAAAACCCACCATATGTCTAGAATGAGGAGAGTGGCCACGATGGCATAGACCCCGTCACTGAAAGCCTCTACTCGATCTTTACTGAGCGGCTCGTTGGGGTGGTAGCTGTAGAACAGCACAGAGTCTACCGGCTGCTCCAGCCGACCTGAAGAAAACAAAACAACTTACAGTAAAATACAGCTAAAGCTAGGTTTTTAAACAGATGGTAGACAAGCTACCAGCACTAGCTCATACCAAGCTAGACCAGCTTCACGACCAGCTCAGCCATGCTGGTTGACCAGCTCATACCCAGCTAAACCAGTTTATGACCACCTCATACTGTACCCAGCTAGACCATCTTATGACCAGCTTGACCAGCTCAATTCTCGAGCTGACATAGCTGGATTTTACAGTAGGGTAGCTTTTCAGAACTTGATTTAATCCTCACCAACTCATTAGGTACTGTCTGCCATCTTAGAATATGCAACATATAACACAGTACACACTCAAAAACTGAAATTATTCATTATTCAAGTCAAACCAGGTCTAACAACAAGACTATTTTTCCACCTGAAGAATTCTAATAATAAAAACTTATGAAACTTTAATTTGTGTGCAAGTAAACATCATATCCATAGACAAAAAGGGATTACAGCATTGCGGCTCTTACCGGTGGCTTTGCCATAACACCATCTCGCAGTTTGAGAGATGTAGGGAAGGAATATGACAATGGCCAACAAGATATATGACTGGAAGACAAAAAATAATTTCAGTCCACATAAAAAAGCAAATAAAAACCAAGGACTTATAGAACAGAACATTGTCAGTCATAAAATGACGAGTTGACGATCAAATTTACGACACGTTTTCAATGCAGGTTTGAATCAAAACAGGCATTTGCTGATAAATAATCATTATTGATTTGCCTCGAGATAAAACCTTAATGAGCAGAGGAATGCATACTCACCACAGGAGTGAAGATGAAGGAAAAGACAATGGCGAACAAGCACAGGGCGGGCACTTTCGAGATGACCCTGAGGATGTGCCACTTATAAAATGGCCGATTGTCAGATAACTGGATCTGCTCGTTCAGGAGGAAGGGACGGCTGAATCCATACACCACGATCATAGCCTGCGGGAGGGAAGGGGGGCCTGGTCAGAACCGGGTCAGAGCCGGGGCCCCATTTCAGGGGCCCTAAACGTGAATTAACCTGGGGAAACTGAGAGGGGGAGGGTGGAAATCACAAATCAACAAAAATGCTATTGTCAACCTACGAATACTGCACAACTGAAATGTTTTCAAAATTTCGAAAAAGAACATGAATTAGCCCACAGATGGTTGTGGAGAAAACAGATCAGGCAGATCCAGCCACTCTAATGCTAATGTGGCCCTGAGACATATCCTGGACCCTGGCCATGGAAACACGCCTGAACGCCTTACCTGGATCATGCCGATGACGATGACACAGGTGCAGAAGAGCAGGATTCCCAAGGTCTTCTCTGGGAAGGTCGCCATCAAGGAAAACTACAGAGGAGAGATTTCCAAACACATTCCAAACACAGTCATTCAAACCGATATGTGCAAGCATTTTTCCAGCTCTGTGTTCGTGCAAAGTGTGCAGTGAATGTTCCTCTACTGCAGTAGTAGTTCAGGTGCAGGTATTTGAGGCAGGGCCCTGGAACCAAGATCTGCAAGATTCCGGGAAGCCTGGAATGCTGACATTCCAGTCCCGTTAAAAACACGGGCTTGTTGTAAACTGGGCTACAGCTGCGTTTTATCCACAGTTCCAGGGAGAGTCTGAGGCTGGGGGAAGATGCAGCTGCACCCAGTCAGAGAAATACAATTCAATTTATTCATTTTATACTTCACAGATTTATCGAGTCTCATTCACACCCTTCTACTGGATCTACTGCACTGTAATTATTTTTATAACACCGGTCATAAATCTGAGGGCGGCTCCACTGCCAAAATACCTTTCTCAAGGTGCAGACTCTACTCACACTACAGACACTTATTTTCTGCCTATCAAATCCAATGTAGATCAGAGCCTTTGTCTCCCTGTAAATAAGAATGCAGTTCTTTCATTAATGGTGGTTGAGGCATGCAGTAAACATATCAAAGGTCAGGCTCCTCTATCACCAGTCCCCCTCTTTATTAGTCATACTCACTGTGTATGGAAGAAAGGTTATCAGCATCATGCATGCCTAGAGAGAGAGAGAGAGAGAGAGAGAGAGAGAGAGAGAGAGAGAGAGAGAGAGAGAGAGAGAGAGAGAGAGAGAGAGAGAGAGAGAGAGAGAGAGAGAGAGAGAGAGAGAGAGAGAGAGAGAGAGAGAGAGAGAGAGAGAGAATGAAAGAGAGGGTGGGAGAGAATGAAAGAGAGGGTGGGAAAGAAAGAGAGAGAGAGAGACTTGTTGTCAGTGTACCGACAGAAAATTCCATTTGGTCAAGCTGGCCATTAGCCCAGTGTGTCATTGTGACTGAAAATAAAACTGTGTAATCTCCTCTAGGCCAAGAGTTTTTAAGCACAATGGAACAATTTCTCAACAGTTGCTGGGGTTAAAGTAGCTACTGTATGCAGGAGTAATCAAGCACACGGGTCATCTGGATGTGACGGTCTATGACAGGCTTGCAAAACAAGTATAACTCGTTTATCTAACCCCTTAAGTAGGTTTACCTGAAATATAAGATCATAATCTTTGTTTATTATGCTTTCATCTTTTATACAAAGAATATTTATTACTACTGTTTTGACCATTCAGATTATACGCGTGTCTATTTCATGAAGCGTGTATGCAGCTGTATATTTTAGGAGGCGATTTAGGTTTAGATTCCACACTCATAGGTGCAACACTTAGGCTGTAAACCTGCAGCCTTAAACTCTGAAGCTTGCTCTCAATTGACACTTACTCATTAGCTTCCTCCAAACCACTGATTGTATGTATTTTATATAGCATCCTTTTTATACACTTAGATGTTTACTGTGGCAATTCAGATTAAGAGTCCTGCTTAAAGGGTAGTGCAGTGACAGTCATATTCTATGACTATTGCATGACCATCTTTTTGTACGTTGCTTTGGATAAAAGCGTCTGCCAATTAAAATGTAAGGTAATGTAATGACCACTGATCCTCCTATTATGAAAAGACTTCAATGCCTACAAACAGCCCCTTTGACTGATTAGTGAAAAACACAAAATAATTTGATCAACTGTATAAAAATGATGTCCTGTTGTCATTCATTTTCATCACATGTTCACTGTTAAGTATTTTGCGTAATAATGAGAAAATCTCACTTTCGTGGAACTTACTAGATTCAACAGCGCCAGGCAGTCGTCAATTTGTTCAATTACCTGAAACAATCTACAAAAGGAAGTAGATGTGTGTCAAAACGTCTCTAAAATAAAATGTGCGTATTTATGCATCTGCTGTTAAGGCAATGTGTGTGTGTGTGTGTGTGTGTGTGTGTGTGTGCAATAAAACTGGTTTATTTAAATGAATCACTGACTATTCGCAGTATGCAAAGATAAACATTTAGGGGAAAAGAAAGGTTTAAATTTGGGATAAATCGGGTCCTTTATCGCCATCATTACAGCAACATTTAAGATCGCATGTTGTCCTGAACGTTATTACCTGATATGTCTTACCTGATATGCGCTGTCCATGCAACTGTGACGATCAAAAATGTCATCAGGTAAACAGCAATCTTTGTAGTAAGAAGTTGCTGCAAACTCTCATTCAATTCCTAATTCACAGAAGAAGATGAAAGAGAGACATGGCAATACATGATATGACGGAGGTTCGAAATATATTGTCTTTTAGGATGGTTTTTATTTGTAAAACAGAACTGATTACCTCATCATCTTGAACTTTAGTATGTGCAACAGGTAATATCTGAAAATGAGCATAATATTGAAAAAGAAATTATTACTCTCCAAGAACACAAATATTATTGATACTTTTGAAAAGGAACAAAAGCTCACATGCCTACGAAGGCTGGTTATAAGGAAAAACAGTTTTAAGAGAAAAACAGTGTTATTGCCCAGGGCTGCGATGGGTAACACAAATAATATGCATAAATGCATTTTGCACAGGTGAATACGTGCTACAGCTGTAACCACACACATTTAAGCAAGTACTTTTGTTGCAACGTAATTACATGCAACCTACACCTTGTGCCTCTTGCCACACATTGTGGCCTACGTGCACAAACACTATTAATGTTTCAACAAGTGTTTTTTGTAAGCAAAACAATTACGCGATTAGAAATGTTTTTTTTTCCCCAAGAAATCACATATCTTACATTGATATTATCCTACCAAATTATTTCGATGCAATGCTTTATCAAACAATATATAGGCTATAACTAATCATTCAAGAAATGTTTCCTACCATAACCGTTGCTATAATAGAAAGAAGCGCATCACTATAAGCAAGAAGACGGTGGGATGACTGCGTGCTGTTTCCGTCCCGGTCCGAAGGAGTGAGAGACTCCAAATGGGAATGAGTACTTGCATAAACCCGACTTGCATTTTCTTCTTCTGCAAGGCAGTCAGTTATTTCTCTGTCGTTCTCCGCCATGACGATCGCTCAGAAAGCACCTAAACTCTCAACATGATGTACAGTATACCTACAAGCATGCCGCCGACATTTTTTCCTAGCTGATACAAAAACAGGGAAGTAGGATTCTTGGAGGAAATGACACAATCAAAGCCTCGTGATGTTCAGCTTAAAGAGCCAGGTGAATTGTCGTGGTGATGATGCCATTAAAACTATACAGCACTCACTCGTTAAATTACTGGAACAAGACTTCAGTTCCAGTTTTCCCTCATAAATGTCATTTCACCATATAAATGTCTTCATCGCCCGAGCCTTTTGGCCTTGATAGGAAGCATGTGAGGAACTTGCAATTTAACATGTTTATGATTATCAAAGAAATAAGCGTATGAAGGCCCTTGTAAATATCACGATCCTAAGTCAATAGCCACATTTTATAATTCATGTTTTAGTGACCAGAAAGTGTTCAGCTGTGTTTCTTGTTTAAAGTTTAATTTGTCTGACCTTTAGAAAAAAGCGCTAAATAACTATGGTTACATTCAAAATGACATCACTGCATTAAAGCAGGTGCTTTCAGACCTGTTGAATATTTTAGATAATTCACGATCACTGGGTATAAATTCATATTTGCAACATATTTAAAATTTACCTGGAATAAATGGGGTAATGGAAAGTAATTATTGTTCTGGAATTACTAAGGACCACTAGAGGATGCTGTTTCCCAAATAACGAGAACACAGAAGGCTACGATCTTCACAGAAGCAGTAAATCGGGACAATTTCAGATAATTGTAATATAGCATTAATACTCCTCCAATAAGCTTGGAAATTGCTGCTGTAGCATTTAAAGTTAGGGTGGTGGGTAAGGGGGGGAGGGGGCAAAGGCTAATAATGTGCTGATTGGATCCTGCTCCCTTGAATGGTTTGGGGGAGCCCACTGAGACAAGCTGATAGGAACAGATCTCTCCCTCCATGACTTGAAGGGGGGGGTTCTCGGAGGGTCTGTGCTGTCTGAATGAAGGGGGGGGGGGGGGGGGGTTGGTGGGGGGCTGCACAGACATTGCCCCTGGCCAAATCACTAGTGGTCCACTTAACTATATCTCCAGGCTAGACTGTAGCTGACTGAATACATTCTAACAGGGTATTCTGGGTAATTATTAATTTAGTTACAGTCAGTGCCAAACATATTAACATGAATAAATATTAAAGAACAAGCATTTTTATAGCCTCAGAATGGAAGCACAGATAGATTGTACATTATTTATGGTTGGCAAAAACATTTGGCTGCTAAGTCAATTGCAAAGAACAGTACTGACAATCTGCTCGTTTTGAGCAAAGCGGAAAGGCGCAGTTTATATCTCTCCATGGATTCCTAGCAAAACTGTAAACAAAATCAGGTACACTGCACATGTTGTGCATTGTCGTAGTCTAATCAATGGCAACCTCATCTCGTGCATGCAAATACACCATTTCACATCTGAAAATATACTGTACATGTCTTTTTTTGTTCTGTTACTCCAGGGCATAGCCTTTCAGATTCAATCAGAAAGGCTTCTTAATGGCCCTGTTATTTTCAGAATGGCCATTATTATAAGTCACATTTCTGCTGCGCCAACCAATCACGACATGAAAGGGAAAAGTGTTATTTGCTAAGAGAGGCCCATAAGGACTCAATTTTACCCTTTCTGAAGAGCACTAATAAAAGAGAGGGCAATAAGAAAATGGGATTGTCGCCTAGCAACTAATAGCTGCCAACTTCCGCCCTCCAAATCAGTCACATGTGAGATTTTGGAGACAGACATTGACCCCACAATGTTTAAAGTGGCCTTTCTTTACTGTTCTGTACACGACTGTCCCTGCTCAAACATTATAAAAAAGCTGGACATCACCTTATTAATTCCTGAAATGGGTTTAAAGGACTGTACATGTTGAGAATGAGACGTCGTCAGTTGATGAGGTTTTCATGTGCTAATGGAACAGTGTTACTGATGGGGTTAGCCAGTAAACATTGGGAAGGCTCACACCTGTTCTGCAGTAGCTATACCACAGGATGACTTCTCAGAGCTGGACAGAATATAATTTTTTATAATTATTTTAGTTTTCCCATGTTCCTTTGCACATGCCCAAGCATATTCATACTGATGATGCCTTTAGCATGAATTACTAAAGGCATATTAATTACCATCTCATATCTCATAACTAAATTATTTTATATGAAAATGTTTTTGATTTTCCTAAATGATTCTTTTAATGTGTACTTCCATGTGTACATTCCCTTTTTAATGCATATTAAAAAGTTGTGCTTGTGTACAGTGAATCATGTACGTGGGATAAAATGTGTGACAGTTTCTGTAAGCGCAGGAATACAAACGACCCCATTAAGATCATGTGATGTTTATCATCTGGGCACGCTAAGCTGGGATGCTTAATGAGTATAAAATGTGAAAATGCGATTTCGAGGCGCACTCTTCTATCTCCGAAGATTAAGCCTTCAATGTTGTCTTTTAGTGCTTTTTCAATAACTAATTCTTACAGGGGATCCAATTGATTTATTTAGCCTTTTTTTCTGATCCTGGATCTGTATCTATGTTCTTTTTGGAGTGGGGTGGGAAATCAAATCTCAGATCGTGGTGTGGGCACTTCTTTTCCTCATCTGGACTGGTCTATCCACCTGTTTGAATACATACCTACATTCTACTAGAGTTTATAATACCAACTGTCTTATGAAAGTCAAAAAGGGTCAATATGGTTCCAGCACACATTTGGACTATATTACACGTTACATGTCTAATAAACCTTTATTACATGCCATGTTTCTTTTGCATATGAAATGATATGCATTGGAATTGTAAATACACTGGTGTGATATAGAGGCTGCAAAGATAGGCTTGTTAACTGCATGCTTGGTTCTTAGACTGGGCGCAGCCACCATATGCTTGTGTGGGGTACAGTGCTTAACCTTCACCTCTTTAGCAAATTTCCAGCTATGTTTTAATGCTTCACACACAATACATAAATGAAGTAAATATGCCACTGTTCTTCGAGCAGAGGTTCATTGGTTCATTGGAAGGTCAACTTCATTGATAGTACCAGGTGGGCTTGAGTCAGAACTCATGAAATACCTGGATCTGGGGTCCCTGTGGAGAGACTTTACAGTATGCAGGTGAAGTATTCTCAGAATGCTTAGCTCTGGTTTAACACCAGTCCCTCAGAGAGGAACAGTTCATCTCTCCCAAGCCTAAAGCCTCTTCTCACGATGACACGTGGAGCCACACAAGCTCAGTAAAGATGGGGGGTGAAAATATGGACAGGCCTGCGTCCCTCAGGACAGTCAGATGCCATCCTGCAGTTGGGTCTCACAGGGATATGGGAGTCCCATTGCAGGACACGATTACAAAAGCAGACAACACAGCACTTCTATCTCACACTGTCTCACATGTCAATTAAGAACGTGTTTACTTTCCCCTTTAAACCCAACTGAAAGTCCACCCGCAAAAAAGGTCAAAATGTATAAGTTCTCTGGCACAAAACTGGAATGGAGAGAAGATAGTGTAGTTGTAAGCTCTGGGGGCTTTGGAAGCAAATGCGTATCCAGTGCCGGGGGGGATGGTGGTAAGCATAAGGCATTTGATGAATGCCTACATGGATTTTACTGATGGCTGACTTGCATTTGAATGCAAGTAATGTTTTAGGAAGTGTTTGGCACGACTTCAAGGAAACTGTGATGCCTAATGTTATGAGATAACTTTACTGGGACACTGCCAACCCCAAGGGAGTCTGCCTTATATACTAAGAGTCTTCCCTATCTTTCATCTGTTTGAGTCAAATACTGTTTGCCTTCGAGTATGCTTACAGCTCTAACCAACTGTTACCATGTGTATTTGGAGCACACTCTGTACATGACATTATACCAAATGAATAATTACCTAAAGAGATGGTGTTTCACTGAGGAAGTTGAACGACATTCAACATGAGGATTGAGTGAAGTAGACTTCATAATGTTCATAATAAAGTTCATTATGTGGCCCATTATCTGCTATTGAATCCTGACTGTGCTGATGTCAACTATAGATGTCAGTCTTGCATAATTGGTGGCAGTATTGTGGAGGGAAAGAGGGCTCCATTTGGCAGGGTTAGACAGCTGGAATCCATCCATGTGGGAATGGCTGTTCTATATTCCTGATGCCCGGGGTTGGACGCAAGCCTGGGTCTGACCAACTGATATTCCTCCCATTATTTCATTCAATAATTTAATTTGAGGAACTTGGAGAGAGACATGAGAAGATATTCCGAAGGGGGAAAAAACATTTCAAAGGTGACGCTGTGTAATGAGAAATCTATTTGACCTCTCCAAAGGGACACATTTATCAAGTGAAGCTGCTCACCTTCAACATCTTTGGGGCCTGATTTGTCAAAGCTGCTGTGCTCTGGAATGAGAAATATCTGAACTAAATGAACATACAATAATGGAGACAAAATAATGAAAGATGTGACAGTTGACTGGAAAATCATTTCCATATACACAGTGGGACACAGTCCTGGAAGAAACAGAAAAGCATACCGTAATGAAATGGTTAGGAATTACTAAACAGTACTCCTGGGGAGATGGGTGTATGAAGTACAGTGCTCTATCATTACACATAATATTAGAGCAAAGCCAAGTTATATGCATGCAGTCCTTTGAACACAGAGAAGAATACCTATTTTGAATTTGGCCTGTTATAACATAAACATTTTTATCCACAAAACCGCACATAATAGCCCAGTTTAACAATGAGAGGATCCACTCAATACAGTTTTAAATTAAATTAATCGCTATTTACTCTGTCTAGTCTGCTGCAGACAGTGTCTACAGTTGGCCCCAGTACCACACATAGTCGTGCATACAGGATTTCATAACATTGTCATACACACAAGTCCATTTTACCATCAATCACTCACTCTAAATGCATCCAGCTTCAAAGGCTGCCCGCCAGGATTCTAAAATAACGGCTGCACTCCCGCCCTAAGCAGAGCGGGATTATAAGGCACTGAACATCAGAGTAACACAACGGTTAACTTCACTGTTTATTTCTGCAGCATGCCTCACTGAATGGCTTCTATGAATATAACTACTTTGCTTCTGGCGTGCTGCATTTTATAGGTTTACGATGGAAAGTCGTGTCCATGAATGACAACTAGCTTTAGACAATGTGATCAGTGAAGAGTATTATTAATAACTACAATAAACTCAATGAGAAGAACACAGGAATAATCCTGTAAAAGTGCCTTAACCCAGTTTATAACTGGGTTGTCATAGCTTAGAGAGAACAGAAGAGGGCTGAATTATAAATACATTGTGTATTACAAAAAGAAAAAAAACCCTCATGACTATTAGTAAAAATGGAAATTAAATACTGACTCTTTTAAAAAGTGATTTGTTCCCTGGCGGCTTAGGGGATGTATATTTCAGTCTTTTTAGAATACCTGGATTTTTCCTGACAGTCTTTTGAATATAAAGTCCACCCTGTGCTACTAATGGGCACTTGTGGGTGCTGATGGGGGAGCTGGCATCATGGAGCGTTATTGAAAATATTCATGCTGAGTAGTACAAAGATCCACCCGCAGGGGAAGAACATTAATTTCTGATGAAGTGATTATCATTAACATTTTATGCATTTTAATAGATTGTTGACTTAATGATTTAGAAAACCAGTTTGTCCGGGTGTCTGAACTCTGCACTCAACCCTGGCTCCTACATGAGCATGAGCCGTCATGAGCACTGTGAGAGAAAGTATTAGGACCAAACTGCAATTTTTCCAAGCTGTTAAAAAGATTTTCCACATGTTGCATAATTATCGGATGAGGTTGCTAAATATAAACCTATGGGCCCATGTAATCTGCCACTTTGAAACGAGCCAAAAGCCTTTGGACACCTTTTGAGAAGCTTGATCTTGATCTTGATCCTTCTTGATCTTCTAAATTAGTTGTTAGTTATTTACCAGTTATTTTGCTCCTTGATCCCTCTTCCCTCTCCTTCGATATTGTATACTTAAGGTACACTTTCGCCACTGTCCATGTTAACACAGAGAGCTGACCATCAATGCAGTCTGCAAATGTTTTGTGGGTGTTTCAGATACTAAAACCAGGAAGAGAAAGCTGATTCTGATACCAGTATAACACATGCATTGTGCATGACTAGGGCTTTGGGTTTGCTTAGACTTTTCCCATGGAGACCTAGAGGTTGATTAAGAACTTTCCTAAACTTTTTTTGAGTATACAAGCAGGGGCCAAAAATCCAGAAAATCAGAAGGCAGAGGTACATAAGGGAAAGGCAAAATCGATGTCGATAAAGGTAGAAGAATCAAATCCAAAACCAAATAATCAGATGAGCAAACAAAACAAAGGGGCTAAGCAACCTCGGAATCAGGCAAAAGGTTGTCGTAAGGAATTTCAATAAACAGGCATACTGGTAACTCAGCTCTGAATAAAGGTCAACGTTCTGACAATGAACAAGGCAGAGACTGAGGTTTTGAGGGAAGGTGACAAACTAGGTGGGGGACGGGACTGAGGTGAAGAACATAATAGGGTAATGACACAATAACAAGGGGGAAATGAAAATGCGGAACTGGGTACACGTAGATCAACACGTAATACAGACGGCTCCAGATTAGGGAGTGGACATTTGCATAGAGTTAGGAGACATAGTGATAGCGAGAGGCAGGTGCGAAAACTTTGCTGAAACTTTGCTGAGTTACAGAGCAGAATTGAAACGGGAGATAATGTTAGTAAATTAGTTACGTACTTACTGTCTGTCTTAATTAGTTAGGTGTCCTAATATAATTAGTACTGTACAATAACTATTTTAGTAGTTATTAGTAAGCATAGTGCTACAAAACATTAACTGGCGAGAAAGCAGGAAGTAAGGAATGGGAAGGAAAACCGAAACCACCCGAATAGTGCAGCACGCAGACAGGGGAGTGAATATGGCTCAAAAATATACAGACATAGACATAACAGGGGACGACGAATGCAATGGACTGTAATGGATCAGAATAAACCAGATATGAAATAATCATAAATATCAAGAATAACAATAAACAGACAAACAAAGTACAGGAACATTGCAGTTTCAGCTAACTCTAAATTGAAATGGTGATAAACACTGATACATGCTGTAGCAGCTGAAACGTGTCCTTTCGTGAGTATTATGGTGACACGTGTCACCTACGCAGGCATGAAAAAGGCCAAAATCCAAACATTAGGCCCTCTTCCAACAAACCAAGCCAATGTGTTTCAGAGGCAGAAGCCAAAAGTATAAGCCGCTAAATACGTTGGCTTTGCCTTTTGTTTATGAGGGATGGTTCAGTGTTTGGATTTTTGACCTCTCCCTTGCTTTGCTCCCATTCTTTCCTGAGCCTTATTCCAGATGGAAACTGCTTTGGAGTCCGTGTCTGTTTGTGCACAGCAACCACACTTCGAGATGAGTGCAATAAGCGAGCACAACTTGGGTTATCTTTGATATTAAATATGCTTTTAATAAGGAAAAGATCATATAACTTGCTTGAAGATTACAATAATACACTCACTGAGCACTTTATTAGGTATTTATCATAAGACTTATTTTTACTTATGGTTCTTCTGCTGCTGTAGTCTATCCACTTAGAGGTTTGACGCGTAATTTGTTCAGAGATGCTCTTCTGCAAACCACTGTTGTAATGTGTGGTTATTTGTGTTACTGTCACCTTCCTGTCAGCCTTGACCAGTCTGGCCATTCTCTCTAGAGACTGTTGCATATGAAAATCTCAGGAGATCAGTAGTTTCTGAGATACTCAAACCACCCTGACTGGCACCAACAATCATTCCCCAGTCAAAGTCACTTAGATCACATTTCTTCCCCATTCTAACACTTAACCTGAAAAAAAGCTGAACCTCTTGACCATGTCTGCATGCTTTTATGCATTTACTTGCTGGCACATGATTGACTGATTAAATATTTGCATTAACAAGCTGGTGTCCAGCTGTACCTAATAGAGTGCTCAGTGACTGTACTTCTGCATCCTTCCTCAGATTATTGACCTCACTTCTCATTTTTGCCATTTATCCAAATTGTATTGTTGAAGCAAAGCACATAATTGTCTTTCAGTACTTGATGTTTGAAAGTATTAGGCATCAGATAGATGTTATCTTCAAAACCATGTGAGCAAAAGATTTTGAGCACTGTGCATGCCAGAGCTCTGTAGCTATGCCTATACTGTGTTCCAGTAAGAGGAGGGAGAGATTGATCCCGCTATCCCTCTTCATTACATTGGGTCAGAGGTGGGCAGCCCTGGTTCTGGAGAGCCACAGGCCGTGCTGGCTTTTGTTGTTACTCAGCATTTAATTGATCAGCCAAAGCAGTGGGCTACATAGTTAGCTCACCTGACCTTGTTTCTTGGGTCTGAATCAGTTGCTGATTTTAAGGTAAAGACCATACCTAGCACACCCTGCGGCTCTCCAGGACCAGGGTTACGAGCCCTGCACTAGGTGGAGGATTTTGAACACTAGTTGTGCTGAGGTAGCGCATGTGGTGACAGGAGGGGGTGTTCAGCCCTGTGCGCAGTTTTTCATTTCTGTGTATTTTTCTTCCTCTTGGGCCTCTGCAGGGAAACCGCTCTTGTCCTTTGATCTTGTGCTGTTCCCACTTTTTTGTGAGAGAACTGCAATAGAGGAATCTAATCCCTGCTGAAAAGAAACAGCTCAAGCTTGGTTTTGAAACAGCTGACAGCTGGTTGACAAGTTCAGACCAGCTCGGTATATTTTTCCCATCTGATCAGTAAACCTTTTCAACCCGATTTCACCAGCAGTGAGAATTCAGTCATGGCCAGCCAAACTCAACCATACACAAGATACTCAGCACAAATCAAAAGAGAATAAATAAATGTGTTTTGACTGAATTAAACATTAAGTACTGCAGATACAAAATTATATAAATGATGAGGTTGTCAATAACCTGAGATTACATCCAATAATTAATTCTGGTTACACAAACTTAATTAGTATTTATATACTGCTGAAATCTAATGAACCTTTTTTAATGAAGATTTTGTGAAAAGAAATTAACTGAAGGGTTACATGCACCAGCAGTCAAATTGGAAGAAAATATATAATCCCTGCTATGTAGTGCAGTCAACAATTTTAGAAATGGATTTTGTTCTGTGGAATGCTCAATTTCTGGCAATTTAGCACTGGGCATTTGAGAGTTTTAACAACATTATTACTATGCTGTGTGCATGCCACTGAATCCTTATCTTCAGCTCAAATTCAACAATTTGTTTTTTCCCACTCTCATTTGTATTCTGATGCAGAAAAAAACATTTTAGAAAGATCACATTTTTGCTTTTTTGCTCCATCTTCCTCGGCTACGAGGAGGCACTTTAATTGGCTTTCCTGGAGAAAATGAAGATGTCTGGAATACAAACTGCTTCCCCCTCTTCCCTCACCCTGGGTTAATCTCGCCGGCTGCCGGGTGGCAGGTGATATTTGTTCGGTCCTACAGGCACAGACCCTCACTCATAGCCCTGGGTCCATGTTGCCTCCAGACTGGTCAAGCTCAGATGGGCCTATCATCACAGTCATTAGACAGTGTCCACAGGGGCAGTAACTGCATCCAGCAGAGGACGCTCTCAATGTGCGTCTCATCTGCTTCCTTTAATGCCCCAAATCATCTGTAGCAGGTTCTGGTGATAATGAGTCTTCCCTATCAATTACAGTCAAAGCTGAAGACCAGACGCGCATTGGTGGCCAGAGCCAAGCTTTGTGTCCTTACTGTACGCTGTGTGTTTATTACACAGACTCACTGGCTAACTGCTAACAGACGGGGCTTGTCAGAAACCAGAGGGTGAGACCAGTGTCAGAGTCAAAAACATGTGCAATGCATTTCTATGGACTGGATTCAGCCAACAGAATAAATCAAATAAATACAAGCTTAAGATGTTTTTCCTTACAGATTTTGGCACGATCAACAATCACTGAAAATATCTCACCAAACTGTGTGAAGACGAAACTAACACTTTGAATTCTTTGTAAACCATGGTTATGGGGAAATGCTTACTGTGGCATACCCAGATGTACAGTATGTAAAAAATCTTCATGTTAAGGTCTGCTGGGAGATCCTCTTGTTTATATACAGTACAGTTCTGTTCCAGTTTGTGGTTTCACCCAATGGTAAGGCTGAAGAAATAAGCTCAGCTGGGGCCAGTATTCTCGTGGGGTGGTCCCTAATTGGCCCTGGCATTACCCTGGCTCAGTTGACTGCAGGCTGAATGTAGCTATGTCTATTTCAGATGTATGCTTCACACATGCTATTCTGTGCACTCTGGGACTGACACACAATGTTGCAGAGATACAGACACTGTATGTTTTTATCAGAGACTTGCCACTCTAAATCAATCCTGGCACTTTCTTAAGGAGACCCAAAGTCTTAATTGGTCAAGCCAGTGACAGACAGCAAGTGTCCAATGTATGACACGGTCTATGAAGCCTCACTATACAATAGTGAGCACAAGGTGCTCATTATTTCACCGTCCTGGGGGACTATGCTAATGAACTTGTTCGAGGTGCCCCTGGAACACCATGGCCCCAGGAACACCAGAAGTAATCGGTTGCTGTCACACGCTGCTATGGAAATGACCTGCCTTCATCCGAACCCATTTTTTTAAGCCTCAATCAGCTTTCAGTGTTCATATCAAGGGCAGAACTGGAGTACATAGTGATATTTTTAGGCGTCAGACTTCCAATTACAGTAGCCTACACTTTTCAATATGCGCTATAATGTCAGAGCAGCTGAAACGGGACGTTAAGTCCGTGTGTTTTTCATCAGCGCAGGAGATTGAAAGAGGCTCAGAGTACAGGCTGCGTTTGTCCGACGGGACTTTCATCACAGAGGACATTTTGAAAGCGGAGTTCGGAGTGTGTCTAAGCAAACGGATTCGACTTGCATTTCCCTTTCCGGCTGCCCCTTGTCCCCGGCATTTGTATTCGGTGAGAAGACATACGCGGGGATGTCACCGGGTGTAGGCACTCGTGTGACCTTTATTTATGAGCTGCTGAGTTGACAATATGCGTCTCCCTCTCCCAGCTCCGATGATACTATTGATGTATGTGTTAGCCGTGTGCGCGCAAATCGAAAAGACCGAGGTCAATTCAATCACACGAGTCTATGGTCTGTCAACACAGATTCCATCTTGGCTGCCGTAGCCTATCAAGGCTGTCCTGAGAATGCCTGCCTCTCTCTATCCAGCTTCGGTCAGCAACTTCCACCTCCGCAGAGTACACTGTCGTAACAATTTCATCATTGACCCAGGATAAAAACATAAAAAAACATAATACAAGTGGTTTTGGATGACAAGAACATGTTGCCGTGAAATATATTTTCAAAAGATATATTTTATTTAATTGTAATTGAATGTTAAGTGAAATGCTGTACACTCTAAAACTGGCTGGGCTGAAAATAACCCAAATGGGTTAATATGGGTAAATTTACCTAGCCAGTGTTTTAACCCAGACTGTTGGGGTTGATTATGACCTATGCATTGAGTGAAAATAAGTAGATTGCGGGGTTAAATCTTTCCCAATCTTAACCAAACATTGGGTCTAATCACTACTTTCATCAAAACAAATTATTATTATTATTATTATTATTATTGTTATTATTATCATCATGTGAAACACATAGCTACCAAACCCACAAAACAAAACAAATGGTCACAAGAAAATGCATTTAAATGAGTGTAAATGCATTTTAATTAAATTGTGGAAGTAAAATCCCTTGACAAGCCTGATTGGCTATTTTGAGGACTTAGCTCTGATTACCATTTTACATTAGCCGTGTGGTGAAGCAGCTGGATTCCGGAACGTTTTTGGGAACATGAAGTTACCCAGCGAACAAACCTAAACAACTCAGAATTATGACCCAGCATGTCAACCTAGCAATGTGTTTACAGAAACCACCCAGCATTTTTTAGAGTGTATAGAGCCAAAATGTAACGTCCTCTTTGTGGATGCAAGTTTTTAGCAAGTTCTTTTTGAGATAAAGATATACACGGGTTCCATTTTGACTAAAATGCCTGAAATATATCATGACTGCAGCAATGTGGGGTGGTTGTGCCATGTTTGAGCCTCAGACCTTAGTGAGTGATGAGGCAGTGCTGTTTCATATTCAAAATTTGTATGCCAAGTGCAAATTCATGCCCTTCACAAAACAACACTTTGATCTTTGATATTCAGTTAACCCCTACTGGGTTCAAGTAGCACCTCCGGTGGTGAAAATGAATTTTGTTGGTGAAATGAAATATAGGCTATATTTCACAATGAAGGACATGACACCAATCAATGAGCTTTATGGTTGTAGGTCTATTTCATCCTGTCCTAAGAGGAGCCTCTATGTTAGACTAGACTAATCTATATTCTCGTCAATTATAAACAGTCTCACTCTTTACTGTATCCTCACTGAATTTGCAGGGACATTATAGCTTTCATATTTCATTTTCAGAACTGTAAAAAAACTAAAGCCTTCAAAATCAAAATCAGCAGCTCAACATTACATGTTGATTAATATTTGATATTTAATTACATAATCTTTACTCTGATTCTGAAACCAATATCCCTGCTCTCCGAATAATGTCAATATAATTATATTTTATAGTCAAGCCATATTAGAGGTCATTTCTAAATTGATTTTAGACCCCCAACTGCATTAATTCCATTCAATCTATATCAGTTAACTTAGGTTGCATTCAGTAACAAACTACACCTGCTACAAGAGGTCATATGGTGTGAGGTAAATGTATTGTTTGTCTACAGCTGGGTCCTGGAGGGCAGGTTTGTGAGCTGGGTTTTGTTCCAACCACTTACTTTCATTTCTTCTTCTTGAGCACAGTACAATCTTTAGGATACACTTGCAGTCTGCAGCTGTAGCTGGGGCATATTCAAATGTCTGATAGAGACATTATTTAGCTAATTAAATAATTAAGAGCAGAAGTTGGCATAAAATCCTGAAGCGGATCGGCCCTTGCTGTGCACCCATGGTCTACAGTATGGAGGTGGCACAGCGATGGATTTCACATTTTGCTTGAAAATTCCTTTCACTGTAAAATCTCAAGCATTACAGCTATGTACAAGAGGAGAGAACCTACAGTCAATGAAACCAATTGCTTGGCAATGAGTGAACATTCTAATTTGGTAACAGTCAATAGTTTGGGTATGAATGCGGCTATGGGTACATATCGCTTTACAAGATCTCAGGTCTACCATTCAACCTTCAGGCAGTTAAATCTGGCAGTTAAAAATCAACCAGAACAGAAATTCTGACTCAAAACTGATTTTTCCACTTCGGGTTTTACCTCATGGGCAGGACAGATAGATGAGCACAGATATGAAGCGTATGAATATGTCAGGATGATGAATTTAGTGAATCTGCCACACACAGCGGCTCTCAATCACTCAGACGCCAACAGTGAGGTTCCAAGCTGTCCGTGTCTCCTGTAGTCTTAAAGAAACGCTTCACAGCTGTCTCCGGCTGGCTGGGGGGGTTAAATCCACAGTATTTTCCGTTCCAAAGATCTCATTTATAATTGCCTCCGACAGCACCAAAATGAGTTGTCTGCATTCAGAAAGACCCTAAATGTCTGTGTGCAGTGCACTAGGCTAATTTACTTTACATGAGAGACCTTAACGACACAGATGTCAGTCTTGACAAACTATACTGATGGGTATTATACAGTACATGTATGCAAAGGCAAAATATCCCATTCCACTGGTGAAGCAAAACCAATCGTCACTGTCTTTGGTGCAGAAAACTGGGGACCCTCTTTTTAATGCCATGCCTTCATCTTTCTCAGGAGGTCATTTGTCTCAAGTTGATATGACAGCTAAATTATGGTTAGGCTGCCACGCCACAAAGATATCACACCAGTCGGCGCTGTCTCACTGTCAGACCAGCTGAAGCTTCCTCTCAATCATCCTCTGCTTCCTGGACCGAGGAAGACCTGCTCGTCCTGACTGTACACACCTGGACAGCTCACTTAGATAGAGTATACGAGTCCCAGAGAGCCCCAGGGAGTGCTGGTTATAGAGTATAGTCCCAGAGAGCCCCAGGGAGTGCTGGTTATAGAGTACTCCCAGAGAGCCCCAGGGAGTGCTGGTTTTCATTCTCACTCAGCACTTAATTGATCAGTGAAAGCAGTTGATTACACAGTTACAGTAACCCTCCTGGTTTTTGGGGTCTGAATTAGTTTAAGTAAAAAACCAACACACCCTGTGGCTCTCCAGAAGTGAGTTTGTTGCAATATGGATATGGAGTTGGATACAGTTTTTTCTTTCAAGACCGTGCAGGGTAATTAGATGAAGTGGCCTGCCATAGGCAGCTGGATGACCTGGTGTTTTCACTCTCCCGGAATTTTCTTTTTATGTTTGTATCCATGGTGATCTATGACTTCTTGCTTCAAATGTGATTACCTACCTATCAGACAATTTTGAAAAGTACTGCATTACTGTGTCAAGTGCTTTTCTTGCAGTAGAGTTTATAATATACAGCAGGAATTTTCCAAAAAGTTTGCAGAAATGATTCTTTGCTGCAGGATTTAAAAATGAAAGTCGGTGCCAAACCAGCCTGAAGCAAACGGTGGTGAAATGAAATTTAGTACAGTCAATATAGTGTACAGTCAGTATGGGGATTACATTGATGATATGATACATTATGTCCCTGAGCAGTATGTATCTGTCCCATATTCCTCCAGGGAGTTGATCTCATCGGACTTAAGCTGAAGAATGTAGGAATCTACTATAAATATTTTCAATCATTTGATTGGTTAAATCATGAAACGTTTTATTTTTCCCTAGCTTTTATGAATTTACATAATATACTGTACATTTATAATAGGATATATGTAACATTATATGTATATGATAATATACATATCATACATTCTGCACAGTACTGACACATAGTAGTAGCAGATTCAGTGTTGCTTACCTGCAGGACTGCATTTAAATGTTCTGGAGCAACACAGGTTTACAATCAACACTTTCTTTAATCCAACTGTGCAATTTTTCTCCCTCAATTTAAACAATTGACATGTTCATTCCAGTGCATATGACAAATGCTTGCGTGACACTATGCTACTCCTGGGAGATTGTTGTACTTTACTGTCGAGAAAACTACATGCAATGCAAATGACTTATTTGCTAATGCTGGTAAACATTTATAATATATATTCATTAAACCTATGTTCAATGTATTTAAGTTACAACAAATCTCACTGTTGTTTAATAATATATAGGCTACTGCTGGGTAGGCTACAGTTGGCAGTTTTTTAATGGATATCAAAAGCAGCAGTATTCATCAAGGTAGGGTGGAAGGATGGAATTATATTTGCACAATGTAATATAAAAAAGTACTTATTCTGATCATTGATGGATTAGATGAGGTCACCTCTGAACTGGATTATGGAATTCAGCTGCAAGCACTCATTCTATATTAATATCACATTGTTCAAAATAAGTTGAGTGTTGATTTAAATACTTTTCAAAGTTATCCATGCAGGGTTTAGATGAACATCTCATACATATTTTACAGATGAAGATCTTGTAACATGAGAATGGCTTTATTATGGAATAATAATCATCGTCACCATCATCATAATCATCAATCATATTATTATTATTAATTGCATCTATAAATAGCTACTGTATCAACAGATCTCAACTGAAACAACAAGCTCTAAAAAGGATGGTTAATGGTGGTGACATGGGGAATAGGTGCTTTTCTGCCAGTTTAGTCTTTAATTTCAATCGCTGAATTCTGCTTTCAGTCAAAAGGCAACTTTGGAGAGCCCAGGGGTTTTGAACTGCCTGAAGGCGTTTTGAATATGTATGCTGCTGTATTCACGTAATGGCTGTGCTGTAAGATCTGGTGGTGAAAGCCTTATAAAAAGCACTTCATGTGCCGTTGACTGATGGTTTCTCCGAGAGTTTTCCCTCAAAGATGTGGATAAGGATGAATACTGATTATGGCACTACTGACCAGTGTCCTGTGTGTTTTTCTCCCAAAAACCATCTGTCAATAATTTCAGTCTGCCTACCTCTCATCCACTTCTACACTCTGAGGGGATAGTTCTAAACGCTATGCTAAAAAGGTGATCATTTCTATGAAAGTAACTTTCAATAATTAGCAAATGAAATATTTATGTTGTTAAGTCCTAATAAACATTAATAATTAGTTAATAACATTATAATAGTTTTGCCTGTCATCAAATAGCCGACCCTTCTCATATGGCATATAAATTGTCACGTTTCAGGTCTGTCTCACCATGTTTTATGTTGATCTATGTTTATTCATGTTGTCTTAGTCACGTAGTGTCTTATCATGTATTATGTTAGTCTAGGTTTGTCATGTTGTTTAGTTTATTTCTTGTTACGATTTATTTTCTTGTCATGTCTAGTTATGTTTTCATACGATTATATTACCTGGTTATGTTGAGTGATTATCGTCTTAGTTCCGCTTTGTGTTATGTTTCAATGTATGTTTATTGTTACGTTAACTGGTCGTGGTTATGCATACACTTTTACATGTTTTTCCGCAAACCTTGCGTTCCGCCTTTTCTCTCTCTCTCTCTCTCTCGTTCTGTCCTTCACTCCCCTAATGTTCGATTTGTCTATTTACTAAAACTACTAACGCTAGATCAGGATTGGGTAGAAACTAACAAGACTAATCATGTGTTCATGTTACCTTATGTTTCTCGTGCATGACATTTACTAATGTACTAATGCTAGGGCAGGATAGGTTTATTACTAACGATTACTAATCTCCTTGTTAAACTTGTCATCCATCGCACCTGTTTTCCATTTCCTTGCTACGCTCTTACTATTGTCTACACCTGTCTACACCTGCATTTATAGCCCTGTCGCGCAACTGCTCACTGCGAAATTGTCTGCCTCTGTTTTTTCACGCAACTCTTGAGCATTACTTACTGTTTGATTACACGTTACGATCCACGCCTGTTTACTGACCATCGATTATTGATTTCTGTTTTGTGACCTTCGTTTTGTTCTTGACTACGTCCCCGCCTACCGTGTTTGTACTTTTGCCCCGCTGATTGTTTCATGGTTTCGACTCCCGCTTCGTCCACGACTACGCCTCTGCCTGCCGTCCGTCTGTTCATCTGCCCCGCTGACAGCTCTCCTGCTACCGGACCTCCCTGCACGCCTACCGACTACGAGATTGCCTCTTCCCTCGGCACCGTGCTTTTTGTTTGTTTTGTATTTGTTTGGCTGGATCTACGTGTATGGACTTTGCTTGTGTTGACTACTCTCCTGGGATTCGTCCCGAATAAAGCCCTGAGGGGTCTTTATATTACTATTGTTTCTGAGTCGTGCATTTTGGGTCCAACCCCCACGCACCCGTCTCATAAATGCTCTAAAACATCAGTTCATCGTTTATATCATGCATTTCAGTGGCTGCATTATGTATTGCACTCCCTGTTCTGCAGTGGAGACATATTATGCAGAGACACCATCTGTTCTATTTTGACTTATTTCTACTTTGAAGCACAGGAAAGCAATGGCAGTCATTTCACAGATATTTATTACAGATAAATGCAAAATGTTATAGAATTATCAATGCAGCAGGTGGAAAAGTCCAACTCTGCCCAGATACTTGAGGATCTGTGCCAATTCTCTACTGCCAGTGGTAACATCGGGCCAGATCCAGCCCAGATTTGCTTACTTATTTGGGCACACCTTCTGCCCAGAAATGGCTCCTTTAGCTGGAGAGCAGTATTATCCATGTACAGGCAGAGTAACGGAAGTAGGTCGCGCTCACATTAGCATCCATTAATCTGTAATTTGCGGAGTGGCTCTTAATTGCTCTTTAATCTTGGCATGACATGAGTGCGTGAGAGAGGGGGTGGGGAGACAACGGGAGTGTCTTTAAGGAGCGCGAGCGGAATTAGCGGAAAACTAATCCGTCCACACTGAAGTGAGCAGCGATGGATCAGAGCAGATCTGCAGCGTCTGCCCAGTGCCGCGTCCGTGAGCCAGGGCTTCTCCGACGTGGCCGTTGAATTGCTAAAAAACCTTTTTGTCGGACTGCATTCACGTTTTCACTGAAATTGCTTTTTTTTGTTTGGAAACAATTTCCCAGGTAATTCCAACTGATTGTGATTTTAATCTGATTTTTTAAAATCTGAAACAGTTGTTTCATAAGCCCCATCTGGAAGCTGTGTACAGGGCGTTGATGCTACGTGCCTCCCTTCTGAAGCTCCACAGGCTTATGGGGCTTTTCACTGGGTGTGTGTGGATATAGTAGGCTGTGGGTGGCTGGTCCCCAGTGTAGTGCAGAAACAGGGGTGAGACACAGGTCAGCAGGCCGAGGTCCTGTAGAGGAGATTTCGGAGTGGTTAACCATGGGGAGAGTTCCCAGAGGAACGCCCCGGCAAAGGCTGAACAAGGCTGCAGATAGACACTCCTGTCCTCAGCTTGCTGTCCTCGCCTCGTGTCAGAGGGTTAATTTAGACAAGAAAACAACAATATTGAGGAGGATTTATTTCAATCCTATGCAGTATGTTGGCTGGACTTTCTTTGAATACTCCCCATGGGTTTATTTAATGGTTCTTTTGCTCTAGGTTTGACTGCACTGGAGAGAGGGAAAATGAAAAGGTGTGTGAAATGACTTTCCGTGAGGGTGATTTGGTCTAAGCGCAAGGTCACGGCGGGGCTCAGCTGTGTTTCCTTTGTTCGGCTGGGTGATTTTTCATTCTTTTTTTGTGAGGGAGAGAAACACAGCTGAAGGATATCTCCATCCCCCATCCACACCTTCAGGAACATGGTAAGAAAAGACCAAAGTGAGGAACACACACCACAGGCCCTGCCTGCCAGGTTGTCCTGAAAGGAAAGAGCTAATCTTGGAGGAGGCCAAAACCATTGCCCTGTTGATGTTTTCAGTGTCCTGGGAAATCTTGCATTTAGGGGAGGAAAAAAATCAGGAAATTGCTTTGGATTGGTTAGAAATCTTCAAACCTTCCTCTTAAAGTGTAACAACCAAGTGCAGGTAATATCATAATGTAGGCCTAATATTAAAAACAGATAGAAGAATTAGTATTGTATTTTAATGAGCCTTCGGATGATGCAAAGTAAGCATACACACTTCATCAATGCGATGATAATTACTCCTAGCAATGGTAAGTGTCTGACTGATATTTCCCCTCTTTCCACAGGTCCTGAAACAGAAAATCCCAAGAGCAAACATCTCCCACCTCTACATTATTAACTACTCTCTTGGGCCCTGTAATCGTGTGTCTGGTATCGACTAGTTTGTTGCCATTTATACAAGAAAAAGGACAAGCAGAATGGCTTGAATGATTCTCAAACAAGTTCAGAAATACCAGTGTCGTCATAGCCCATACTGGAGGGAATATAGAATTGTATTATTTTATTCAATTATAATTGCCAGTTGTGCCTGTTGATTCATTGCTGTTTACCCTACATTTGTCTAAAGATCACAAAAGATTAGGGGAGTACTGACACATCAATGTATTGCGATGCACACGTCATGATACAACTGCGTAGATGTGACGCATGAATCGATTTGCATAACGATGAATCGCCACATGCCAACCTTTCATTTAGGCAGATTGAGGCACTTATGCGGCGAGCCAGTGATATTGTCCATTAACAGAGATACAGAACTGTAGGAGAGTGAGTACTAATTCATTCAGGCTTGTCTCATTTTAAATCAAACCGTCAAACTCTCTCAGCCGTTCTGGGGGGAAATACCCTAAACATATGCTAATGAAATGGCTATGGCACAACATCATGCCATTTGAGGTAGCATTATTGCTCTACTCGTATTTTCCTGGCTAATTCAGAGGCCGAGGTAATTGGGGTTACTTAATTAAATCAAACCTTTGTTTTGTTTTTTGTTTTCCTGTTGTGTCCCACCATCTGAATCCCGATCGTATTCTTCTAATTCCACAAAAGCATTCTAATAATGAAAGTAAAATTATAATCCCCCACTCGTCCTCTTGTCTGTGGTCTTAGCTGAGTCTTTGTGAGTCAGCAGCTCCTGTACTCTCTGTAATTATCGCTAACATCAGACTGCATCAGCTGCAGTAACCAGAGAGAGTGCCATTCATTCACCAACGCTGGGTCTCTGGGTCCACAGAAAGGGGGCTATCCACCAAAGCCCATTGAAAAATATCACTCCACTAATTCTGAGCCTCATTGTTTTATTCAGTTTTTTTGTAATTCAACAGGATGAACAGTGAGAGGGAGAGAGAGAAAGAGAGCAAAACAGACAGAGGCAGAGAGAGAGAAAGAGAAAGAGAGAGCAATAAAGAGTATGTAAGAGATAGAGAGAGCATGCAAGAGAGCAAGAGAGAGATAGAGACGAGAGAGAGGCAGTTAGAGGGAGAGAACAATAGAGAGAGAGAGAGACAGAGATGGGAGAGAATGAGAGAGAGAGAGAGAGAGAGAGAGAAGGCCCCCTGCTGTGCCTCAGTACCAGCTCTTTGTGAGTGGGCAGTGTGTGTGCCAGCCGTAAGTGTTAGCGTGGGCAGTGTGTGTGTGTGTGTGTGTGTGTGCCAGGCCCGAGTGTCAGCGGTGCCAGGCAGAGAGGGGAGAACGTCTCTGTATCCCGCTGTTTAAGGACAGAGAGGAGTCTGGGAATTTAGAGCCCTGGACCTCGATGTCAGCTGCACCCACAAATCACAACACACGCAGGATTGTTCTGTCAAACAAGACATGACACCCCAGATTTGTGTTTGGCTTGATATGCCAAGAATTTATGAGCCAGCTTCGCTTCTGAGGGTCATTCCCATTTTCAATCACTCTGACTTTCTCCAGGAAGCCTTCGAGGGAATTTCAAGCTCAGACTGGATATAGTATGTTTTACTAAATACATATGGAATTTAAATGGATACTTTCTCACGGAACAACTCCTGAATCTTAACTGATATTCTTAACGGTGTGTTAACACCAGACACAGGATTTTGCATTTGCAAATCCATCTCAATTCCTCACACAAGGGACTGGCAGTCTTGTACCTCTGAGCCCTCAATACTCCAAAAAGGTGATTCAGATGATGTTGCATGGTCATGTAACAGTTTCCGTGACGATGACGGCAGAGCCAGGTAGAGTCAGAAGCTGCCCTACGTTGTCACGGTGATCCAGAACACTGTGTCCCTTCTGTGATGTCATAGGCACAGAGTGGACCAGCTCATCTCATTTTCAATATTAATATTAAACACGTAATCCCATAAACCCACACCAGCTGGAGAGCAACACCTCTTTCACTACAGATTGCTTCTTCAGAACCAGCACTGTAATTACTTTTCTGTTTTGGCATGATTGCTTTAATTTGTTTTCATGAATTAATTGTTGGGTGGAGCGCTCCCCTTGCATACAGAATCTTTGACCCACTCCTTTGCATTTGTAAAGCTTGGATCAAGGTTCATGGACTGAAAACTCAGCTTGCTTTTACAAATAATAAATTTAGGTGACTTTTTGCAAGTATTCAGTGTGCGTGGATCTTTTTATTATCATAAAATTTTACAAAACATACTCAACCATTTTTTTCTCACAATGTATTTCACAAGAAAATATTATGTTTGATACATGTTATGGGGAAATGGAGCCTTGAGGAAAACAATGTGATGTTGCCTCAGAGCAGAGATGAAAATATGTCTGGGTTCAGTGACAGTCTGATGAAAACCACATTAAAACAGAATTTACAGAATTATAAACACAATTTAAGCTCTCCTTTGTGACTACGTGGCACCAGGTAGTGTCTAATCTCATCAAATACCTTAGTGTTGCAGGACTTTGAGAGCCTCACAGGGGCAGAACATTTCTCCATTTGAAACTTCAATTTCTGATGCCACTTATGTCCTCCCTGGTGTACTGACGGGCTCACAGCCAAAGCTCGATTCTGTGAAATGCCGATTGACGGTTTTAACAATGGGATTTTATTTCTGCGGTACAGAAACAGATCTTGCAGCGATAGAGAGAGAGGCCAGACACTGCTGGTTGCTCCAGGGCTCAGTACCCTTTGACCAGCCGCCGTCAATCCCCAAATCAGCCTGGACGTCATGCCCCCACCAAGAGCACTGCAAGAGGAACACACGTACACACATACAAACAGAAAACACGAGCGGGGCCATGATACCTAGCAACAGTTACAAAAAGCGCAGAAGGGCTCTTGTTCTGAACCGACTGTGAAGGAAACAACAACTGGTAGACTTGATGAACTGCTTCAGGTGGTTCCTGTGGATTTCTGTGTATACTACTCTTCCTAATTGGGGGGATATTAATTCTCAAATTGATACCCCCAAAACACACATACAATAAGTGTAACCTGAAAAATATAATCAGCCCTTACTTGCACCATATTTCATGAATTTAAATGGAGGTGGGTTGATAAATCATGATAGGTGCTATATTATACTGTCTATGATGATGATCCTCTATGTTTTAATAAACCTGGAGTCGTTGCATTGTCTAAGGTATTCCCTCAGCATGTGGACTGTGTAAAAACGCAGTTGTTTGAATTTCATGTGGAAGTTCCCAGTAAATGCTTCAGTGCTTTCTGTGGAATAGATTTGTGTCAGACAGCGTGCCGTCGATAAAGCCCTGAGATTCAAACATGCTCGAGGCAGGAACGAGCTGCAAGGCACTCTGGGAAAAAAGATTATCAGGGGTTCAGAAAGCTCTGATTCTAACACTGGTAACCAGTGGATCATATACAGTAATGAGGACAGAGTCAGTCAATCTGTCCATCCGTCAGTCAATCTGTCAGTCAGTCAGTGGGTTCATCCATCAGTCCAAAAATCAGTCAGTCAGTCAGTGAGTCAAGCAGATAGTCAGTCAGTCAGTCTGTCAGTCTATCCATCAGTTAGTCAGTCTATCAGTCCGTGGGGCAGTCAAACACAGAACACCCCGTGGGCCACTGAAGCACCTGGGCGTGAATATGATTGACAGCTGTCAGTCTTAGTTATGCTTGGTAACCCATAAGAGCCCTGAACACAGCAGAGGATCATTAGGGGTGAAGTGGAAGTCTCCTCCCTCCATTTTGTGACTAATTGCTAAAGGAGACACAGTGTAGCTCTGTGCTCAGCACACCAGTGTCTGGTGTCTGTTTTTCAGACACATTAATAATTCTGCTGCTGTCCTCTGCTCTAAGCCTTCTCTCTTGCTGTATCCACTGTGGGTGATATGCCTCAGGCAAAATAAGAACTTTTATTTATTTATTTTTTGGCCAAAACACCA